>NW_008331486.1:760348-785074 GCF_000622305.1 Nannospalax galili | reverse complement strand
GTTGACCAGGCTGGCCTTGAACTCACAGAGATCCGCCTGCCTCTGCCTCCTAAGTGCTGGAACTACAGGCGTGCGCCACCACGCCCGGCTAAAGATACTCTTTTTATACTGAGAGAAATATACATTTAAATTATACAGAAATACTGTTTTTCACCTATCAGATTGGCAGAATCTAAAAGATTGACTGACTTAGAGTAAAATAAATACTTTGATCCAGTATGTTGGGAACTTAGCTAGTGTTGTATAAACTTTGAAAGAGCCATTTGGGAGCCTGGAGAGAGGACTCTGGTTAAAAGCACGTGTTGTTCTTGGAGAGGACCCAGGTTTGGTTCCCAGCACCCTTCTTAACTCCAGTTTCAGGGGATCTTATTACTTTTCCTAGCCTCTCTGGGTACTACATGCATATGGTGTACTTTTAAATACATGCAAGTAAAACACTCATACACATAAAGTTTAAAAAATAAAAATAGCCATTTGGCAACATTTAGCGAAATTACTCTGCTTTTACTCTTTGGTCCCACACTCCCATTATAAAGCACTTTTTGTAACAGCAGACATCTGGAAATAACTTGAGCATTTGTGAGAAGGTACTGATTTAATAAATTGGTTTATCCTTCCAGTGGAATGTAATGTGACTGTTGAATGAGGAAGGTGTGTTATTGTTCAAGGTTGTGATCTCTAGACATGTTACAGAATAATGTATTTTACTATATTACCTTGTGAATAAGAAAAGGAGGGAGATAAAATCATTACCTACTTACTTAAGTTTCCAAAAAAAAAAAGGCAGGAAAAAGAGCTAGTAAAATTACATGGAGGAAGAAGAACAGAAAAGAACAGAAGTGGACTCTGTTGGTTACTTTGTTATATATCTGGGAATCAATTTAAACATTTTATATAAAAATGGCTAAAGCAAAATTATTCATAAAAATTAAGCTCAGGACCTGGGGTTGTCTTTCAGTAGTAGAGGGTTTACCTAGCCTTGTGTGACCTTTGGTTCCATCTCCAGCACTACAAAAATAAAAACTACAGTCTTTGATGTTGGCAATCTCAGTAGAATTACTTGTTTTTCTAAAAGTGCTAATTTTATAGCCCTGTTGCTGGAAAGACTTAGAAGCAATAAATCACCTAGTATGGGCTTTTCATAAATACCTTTTCCCATGAAGAGACAGAACTCTTACTCTACCTAGTTCTAAAGTAGAGAAGTAAAAGATTAGCTTCGGAGATCCTTTGCTAGGAAGTATAAAAGTATCAGAGATTAATAGAGCCTTGTTAAAAAGGCATAGAATTCAACTTGAAGGACCTTTCACTGATTGAAATGGGACAAATAAAATAATTTGTGATTACAGTGGCTTGAAACAGACAAAATACATACAAATCTGTGAATTTGCAATGATAGTGTAGAAAATGTTAAAATATTAGTTGGTTGTTTTAGGTGGGTGTGCAAACACATTCTAAAAATTGAAAAAGAGGTAGAAAAAAGCCAACTGTTTTTTCCCTTATCTTCCCTATGTAAACGTTGAGGGATGGTTCTTGTATGTTGAGAGAGTTTTCCTCTCTTAATAAAATTTCAATTAATAAATGTAGAAAAAATGATAAAATGTACTTTGCAAGCCTGAATGCATTTTTTGGTTATTAAAACCATTAAATGAAATATTTCTGGGGAAACATAATAAAGGGGTAAGGACTGTAGCTACTAATAGTCTTAACATTAGTGAAAGTGGTCACTTCGTTCTTAGGTTTATGTGTCTGCCCATGTGATACATGGAATAAAGAGCAGGCTTGACTAAGAACACCACAAAACAATAAAACCTCTGTCTGAATCTAATCAGCCCTCTAGTTTACCTAAAGTAAGAGGAACATGTTTAAAAATATAAGCCTTCGTCCCCCCCCCCTTCCCCAAATTCTCTAAGTGTAATTAGGCAAAATACAGAAGGAATGAAATTCTTTAGAAAAATGGTTCCTTTTCTAAAAAAGCCAGAAGAGGGCATTGGATTTCCTCGAACTTGAGTTACAGGTGGTCATTAGCTACAATGTGAGTGCTGGGTTCTGGACCCAGGTTCACTTCAAGAGCAATCAGTGCTCTTAACCGTTGAGCCATCTCTCCAACTGGATTGTCTTTTGTTGTTGTTCTGGTTTTTTGTTTTGATTTTTGAGACAGGATCTCTCTCTAGTCCCAGCTGGCCTGGAACCTGCTATTAGACCAGGCTGCCCTCAATCTCACAGAGATCCACCTGCCTTTGCCTCCCAGGTGATAGAATTAAAGGTGGTGTGTGTGTGTGACTGAAAAATGATGGTTTCTTTAGCAAATAAATGAACTTTCTTTTAAGAGTAGTTGGGAACTGGTATAGCTTGGAATTATTTTGAGACAGGGTCTAATTATGTAGCCCTGACTTGCCTGGAACTCAGAAAAATCAACCCATCCTTGCCTTCTGAAGCCTGTACTAAAGACATACACCAATATGCCTGGCTCTGCTTATTCTTAAACTTTAAAAACATCTCTACTAAAAGAAAGGTATGAACTATATTTGGATACTTAGATTTAACTATAAGCACACATTTTGGAGCTAGTGAGAAAAATGAAGATTGGTGAGTAAAAGAGATACACTGCTTTTGTTAGATACGACAGTGGTCTTATATTTAAATTTTTAAAATCCTCACCTATTAAAATACTGAATGTTCTTCAAAAATACACCAGCTAAAATAAACTAGAAAAGTGAAAAAGTAGATGAAACCTTTCTAACAGCAGGTACATTATAGCTACGTGCTTCCCTGTGTTTTGTGTGTTTTAAATTTTACCTAGGACAAAGTTGGAATTTAAATATACTTTAAAATTCTCCCTCTCCCTCTCCTCCCTCTTTCTTTACATCTCTCTCTCCCTCTCCGCCCCCATTTCTCTTTTCTGAGACAGGGTCTCCCCTGTAGCCCCAGCTGGCCCAGCTAGAACTTGCCCAGTAAACCAGGCTGGCCTTGATTTCACAGAGCGTTGCCTGTTTTTGCCTCCTGAGTCATGGGATTATACCTGGTATAAAATCCTCATTTTTATGAATTTTTTAAGGATGTTACTTTTGGATATTTACTTATATTACCTTAAGTGTTAAAGTAGATACCAGATCTTCCTTATTGTACCACAAGAAGACAAAACCTGATTTAAAAGTGAATCAGAGACTTAATCTCCAAAGGAGAGGCAGGTTGGCAACAAGCACATGTAGGCTGGTAAAAGCCCTGTTCAAGCTGGATGTGGTGGCGCACACCTTTAGTCTCAGCACTTGGGAGGCAGAGGCAGGTTGACCTCTGTGAGTTCAAGGCCAGCCTGATCTACATAGTGAGTTCCAGGACAGCTGGGGCTACAGGGACACCCTGTGTCGAAAAGGCCAAAAAAAACCCCAAAAAAACCCTGGTCAGTCTACAAAGGTAAATCAGGCACTGGTTGTGAGGGCTTGCCCCATATTTGCTTAGGCCTGCCTGACTTTACTTCCTACTAACATGTAGGCTCAGTCTCTCTCTCTCTCCCTCCCCCCCTGCCGTGTGACACACAAATAATAACCCTACATAGAGAGTTCAGGTCAGCTGGGACTACGGGGAGACCCTAAAAAAAAAAAAAAAAAAAAAAAAAGCATAACAAATTGATAAGGATATGAAGAATCTGGGTATAAAAAATGATGCCTTGCAGTATGAAAAGTTTGGCAATACTGCTAAAGAAAAACATGACCCAGGAGTTTCATTGGCTCTTCTAAATAATAGAAATAAGATATTCAAACTGATACTTGACATAAATATTTATAGCAGCACTTTATGATAATTAAAAGATGGGCACAAGCTGGTCATGATAGTGCATGCTTATAATCCTAGCACTAAGGAGGTTCACGAGGATGGTGAGCTGGAGGCCAGCCTGGGCTGCGTACCTAGACCCTAGCTCAGAGACTGTCAGTGTTGCCTTCACATATGCTACCATGCCTCGCCCTTAGTGTTCTTTTAGCTGGAACCATTGTCTTTGATGATGTGGATAGTCTTGAATGTAGGACATTTATATAATAAAAAAGGTGGAAGCAAGACATTTTTCAGTCAACCAAGAAATGAATAAATAAATATGTAATAGAGCCATAAATAGAGTATTAATCTTATCAGGAAAAATAGGTGAAGTAAAACACAATGTGCTGCATCCATAAGTAGAGTGATACATGCTGGTTGTAGATAAAGTTTGAAAATACTGTGATAAGCGAAGGAAGCCTGATGGCAAGTGAATGATTGCCAGGGATGAAGGGTACTTGCCAGTGATTGCTTAGTGATTGGGTTTTCTTGTGGGTTAATAAAAATGTGTGAACTAGATACAGTTAATGAGGACATTTTGACTTTTAGCCAAGAAACCGGCTACATTTAAACCTTTTTTTTTTTTTTTTTTTTTTCCCCCTCCTTTTGCAGTGCTGGGGATAGAATTCAGGGCCTTGTATATGTTAGGCAAGAACTCTAACACTGAGTTTTATCCCCAACCCTGTTTTCTTAATGGTTTATTTTTTATTTTTTTATTTTTTGGTCTTTTTGAGACAGAGTCTCCCTGTAGCTCCAGTTGACCTGGAACTCACTATGGAGACCAAGCTGGCCTTGAACTCAAAGAGATCCACCTGCCTCTGTCTGCAAGTGCTGGGATTAAAGGCATGCGCCACCATGCTTGGCAAATGATTAATTTTTGAAAATACTATTTTTATTTTATGTGTATGAGTATAATGCCTGGGTGTAGGTCGGTGCACTTGTGTCATGCAATGCCTACAGAGGTCAGAAGAGGGTGTGAGATCCCCTGCAACTGGTGTTACAGATGGTTGTTGGCTGCCATGTGGGTGCTGGGAATCAAACCTGGGTCCTCTGAAAGAGTAACCAGTGAGTACTCTTAACTGCTGAGCTCTCTGTCCAGCCCTAAAATAGTTAATTTCATGTGAATTATACCTCAGTTTTTTGTAAATTTCTGGATCAGCTCAAATTTTTCTGTTAGGTGGTACCGTGGTATAATCACTTCTTAAGTTATAATAGTCTCATTTTTGGAAAGGGAGATTTGATTTTGAATCTAGATTCTAAATGATCTCTCAGTTCCATTGTTTTGATATATAGCCATACATTTTTAACTTTATAGTTTGAAATCTTTTTTTTTTCCTTTCTTTTTTTGGCTTTTTGAGATAGGGTCTCCCTGTAGCCCTAGCTGACCTAGAAATCACTATGGAGACCAGGCTGGCCTTGCTCTCACAGAGGTCCACCTACCTCTGCCTCCCAAGTGCTGGGATTAAAGGTGTGTATCACTGTGGGCCACTGAAATTATTTTAAATCCACCAAGAAGTTGTAAAAGTAATTCAGAGAATTCCCTGTATATTCTTGAACCACATTCATTTTTTGAAATATTTTTCCATATTTGTTAATTATTCTCTTTTCTGAGGCATTTGAGAGTAGGCTGCATACTTTATGCCCTTCTTTGCGCTCAGCACTCTAGCAACTTTGCTAAAAGCAGGCAGGGATGATGTTCTATGTAATAACAGGATTACAGTCTAGATCCCAGTAGTGTCAACTATTCCCAAAATGGAATTTATGACATCTGTTTTCTTCTGGTGTAAGACCTAGGGCAGAATCACTTAACTGTATTTGTCATGTCTCTTTAGATTTATTTATGTATTTATGTATGTATGTATCTATTTATATACAGTGTCTCATTTGTGTAGCCCAGGTCAACCTTGAACTCAAAATCTTGCCTTAGCCTCTCAAGTATTACAGGCCCATGCTACCGTGCCCATCAGAATTCTTTTATCTGCAACCATTCATCGGTCTTTTTTGGTGTTAATCGAAGAATACAGACCTTTTTTTTTTTGTCTTTTTGAGACAGGGTCTCCCTGTAGCCCCAGCTGTCCTGGAACTCACTATGTAGACCAGGCTGGCCTTGAACTCACAGAGATCCAACTGCCTCTGCCTCCCAAGTGCTGGGATTAAAGGCGTGCACCACCACACCCGGCCAGACCATTTATTTTTATAGAGTATGTATTACTTTAGGTTTGTCTGATGTTTTCTCATGATTTGATTGAGACTTACATTTCTCTGTAAAACTCAATATGTGGTGTTGATGCCTTCTTTAAATATTACATCTAAAGGCCAATGTTCTTTGAAATTATATACAAAATAACTTTCTGACAGGCAGAGTAACTGTTTTGTGCATAAGCCTACTATATATCCTTTTCATATTATTGTCAAAGTAGTTATGTGTTTTATGAATTAACTTTTTAAAAAATTTTCTTTAATGTGTACGAGTGTTTTGCCTGCATGTATATAAGTGTACCCATGTTGTACCATTCCTGAGGAGGCCAGAAAGGGGTGTCAGATTCCCTGGAACTGGAGTTAGGGATGGTTGTTAGCCACCATATGGGTGCTAGGGTTTGAACCCAGGCTTATACAAGAGCAGCCAGTGCTCTTAACTGCTAAGCCATCTCTCAAACCCATGAATTACTTTGTCCCCTTAACATTTTTTTTAATTTTGTATTTACAGAAGATACTTTATTAAAGTTGTTTAATTTTGTTCTGATTGGTTATTTAGTAGGAAGTATGCTTGCTTTTGCTTGATTAATTTTTGAAAATTTTCTTTATTATTGTGTGTATATGTATATGTGTATGTATGTGATGTGTGTGTATGTACCTATGTGTGTATGTACCTGTGAGTGTGTCTGAGGGTGGGGGCAGGGGGGCAGTATGTGCTATAGCACACATGTAGAGGTCAGAGGACAATTTTGTGGAGTCTTCTCTCCTTCCTCCTTTACCTGGCTTCTAGGGATTGAATCCAAGTCACTAGACTTGATATGTTGAGCCATCTTGCTGGCCCTTGATTACTTGTTAAATAAATTGCTTTTGCGTGTGTGTGATAACCTCTCCTCTTTTTGTGCTAATTAGATAGAGATTATGTGTAGTGAGTCATCATAAGTTGATAGCCAAATATAATTTTGACAGGCATAATTTATTTTCTGTTACTTTTTCTAGCTATGCAAGAAGAAGCCTTGAAGTTGGTATTGCTGGCATTAGAAGATGGTTCTGCCCTCTCAAGGAAAGTTCTGGTACTTTTTGTTGTGCAAAGACTAGAACCAAGATTTCCTCAGGCATCAAAAACAAGTATTGGTCATGTTGTACAACTGCTGTATCGAGCTTCTTGTTTTAAGGTAAGCAATATGCAACTGTCCAAAGATTACCTATTTGTATGTGAGACGTGGGCTTCCTAGAATTTGTGTTACTCAGTCTAATGGACCCAGGCACAATGTTTACAGACATTGAGAGGAATTATTTTTTTCTTTTTTCATTCTTCATTAATTCACCTTTGTTGCCAGCTACTTTACCTATTGATTTCAGTAACATTGAATGGAACATAAAAAATAGTTTGGTAAACATTAGCCTCTTACCAGGAGAAGTTACAAAAATAAAGAAGCCTTCTTTACATTTATCATTTTAACAAGGAGTTTGTAATTATATTGTAAACTTAAGAGTAGGATATCTTTGTAACCCATTATTTTATCTTCTGTGTAGTAATTAAAGTCTTTAATGTGAAAATGACCTGTATGTGTGAGAGAAAACAAAAAATTCAAAGTTTAAAAGATTGCCACATTGTGCATTCTGTATGGTGTATTTTTGGTGAAATGTGCAAAATGTTTTAAGATGGAATTTGATTTTAGCCCAGTAAAAGTTACTGAGAGATGTGGAAGGCAACTTGAATCCTTGGTTTCTATCTGTTACAAGAGTATAGATTGTTAGATAGAACTTGAGAAAAAGCCCAGAGACTTGGAAATAGATCCCCTTGACTCCTGTGAAAGTTAACCAAACATATTTAGGTTATTTTGCTTGTTTTAAGGCTCTAGGAGTAAAAATAGTACAGACTGGAAAAGACTTCCTTAGTACTGCTCTGTTTTAGAAAGCAGATAATCCATGATGGAAATATGTTCAAATGAATTAATTTACTCATAAGGCTTGGACATTCTCTAGCTGACAGTCATAGTGTTTGATTTCATATCCTTAAAGTGAAGCTCTGGTTCCTCAAATGATGCTTTTGTCTTCTAAGCATTCAACTTACAGGGATCATTTGTCATTCTGCAGTGACTGACCAGTCTCTCACATTGTTTCAGTGAGATATTGGGCTTTTTAACCAGTGATGTGTGCTTTATGATTGTTATATATCTATTTTGAATTTAAAAACATTCCATAGTGTTTTATTTTTTAAGGATATTTTCATTATTCCAAAGGATTGTTAAATATTTGTAGCTGCTACTGTTACCTAGCATTTGAATAACACTAAGCTTTGAAAACTGTTTGATTTTTTTTGCCTCATTTTATCCTTACTGCTGTATAATTTGAAATACTAAAGTACAGTGTTTAGATGAATAAAAAGATGCCAAAAAGTCTCACTTTTAAGTGTCATCTCCTTTTAGCAAACAATTCATTGTCCACTGTCTTTTTACTCATTTTTGTTAGCCTAGCGGCCAAAATTTTGCAGGTTACATGATTTTCCCCAGGATCAAGATCACTGTAGCCACAATCATGTATAAAAGATCATCAGTTTAAATCATTTATAGTAAGAATTATAATTCGTGGTCAGTGGGTAGCTCAATGGGTAAAGGTACTGGCCACAGAGCCTTACAACCTGAGTTTGATAACCAGAACCCACTTGGTAGAAAGAACTGATTGCTGTAACTTGTCCTCTGACCTCTATATGTCTGCCATGGCATGCGATCACCCACACACATATAGAAACATATAAACTCACAAAATAAATAGATAAATGTAAAAATAAAATGATTTTAATTTTTAAATGCCTTCAATTCTTATGTTGGTAAATATTTTCCTGTAGAGATTCTTTGCTTGCCTGAGCATGGAATCAGAATAAAGAGAAGTTATTCTAATGCTTAGTACCATAATTCCCAAATGAAACTACATTGTCAGAATCAGAATCCTCTATTCAGCCTTTAAATGCCTTTCTTCCTGGGCTCTGTCTCCTGAAATTCTGATTGAATAGATTTGAGATTGTGCCTTTCAAAGCTTAACAATTTTTATTTGTTTGTTTGTTTGTTTGTTTATTTATTTATTTATTTTGGCCTTTTTTGAGACAGGGTCTCTCTGTAGCCCCAGCTGTCTTGGAACTCAATATGTAGACCAGGATGGCTTTGATCTCACAGAGATCTGCCTGCCTCTGCCTCCTGAGTGCTAGGATCAAAGGAATGCACCACAAATGTTTTTTGGTGTTTTTGTTTGTTTTGCTTTTGTTTTTGTTTTGTTTTGAGATAGCTTCTCAAAAATTCTTGGCTGGCATCGAACTTGTTATGTAGATGAGGATGACTTCTGATCCCCTTGCCTACACCTCCCAAATGTTGCAATTATGGGTGTGCACTCCTGTAATGCCAAGTTTTTATGTAGTGCTGGGACTCGAATCTGGGCTTCATGCGTGCTAGGCAAGTAACTACATCTTCAGCCACTCTAAAATCATTTTGATGCATATTAGCACTTTGGTTGGATCAGGCTCTGTTAACCACCCATGTCTTTCTTCAGTGCTTAGTTGCTTATGCTATCCATAGGGCACATGTATACTATATGGTGCTTACATATGTGCTACAATCATCCTCTCTATCTTTAGTTTCCCCCTGTTATTTAGATTAATAATTCCTCCTTTTGTTTCTTTGTTTTTTTTAACATTTTGTTTATTATTTTTATTTTTTATGTGTATGCATGTATTGCCTGTTTGTTGGTAAGTGCACCCATGTCATGCAGTACCCATGGAGTACAGAAGAGGCTATTGGATCCCTTGGAACTGGAGTTATGGACAGTTGTTAACTGCCCTGTGGGTCCTGAGATTCGAACCCGGGTCTACTTCAATAACAACCAATGTTCTTAACTGCTGAGTCATCTCTCCATCCCCTCTCTGGTATTTTTTTTAAGTAGGTTATTGAGGAATATAGACTTCTGAGTTCCATCCACACCTGATTCTTTATTAAATGCTTAAGATTGTTTTGATTAGGGACTGGAGACATGACTTAGAGTTAAGAGCGCTGGCTGCTCCTGCATAGGCTCTAGGTCTGGTTTCTAGCACCCCCCATGACAGCTTACAACCATCAGTAACTCAAGTTCCAGGGGATACAGTGCCCTCTTCTGGCTTCTGCAGTCACCGTATGCATGTGGTTCATATACATACATGCAGGCAAACATTTATATACATAAAATAAAAATAGATCTTTAAAAAAGAGGCTGTAGAGGCTAGATATCTCTGAGTTTGAGGCCATCCTGGTTGACATAGTGAGTTCCAGGCCTTGGTGGTGCTACAGGGAGACCCTGTCTCAAAAAGACAAAAAAAAAATAATAATAATAATAATAATAAAGAGGTTGTATTGATTAAAATTTTGAGTGTCTCAAACTTATCCATTTGTAGATTCCCAAAGAGAATTATTATGACCTATTAATTTTCAGGTGATAACTGATTTCCTCGTGTTCATGTTCTTGTGGGCATATTACTCTTCTCTGATGTGCTAGCAGCAGAAATAAAAATAGCTCCTTAAACAGGGCATGGTGGTTCACACTGGTCATCCTAGCAGGTGAGAGGTAAGCTGGGGGGTTCCTATAAGTTTGAAGCTAGATCAGTCTACAGGGTGAGGCCTTCTCTCAAAAAGCAAACAAAGCAATCACTGAGGCAGTGTCTAGTTAATTTCTTTTACTATGAGGAAAACTAAATAGTGTTTGTCTGTTGGTTTGTGACAAGGTCTTACTATGTAGTCCAAGCCAGACTTTGTGCTCATTCTTCTTTAGCTTTCTGAGTGCTGGTATTCTAGGCACACACCATCAAGCCTGCTGAAAAACGAAGTTTGAATAGTTTAGATGATTTGTCCAAGCTGAGTTTCAGAATCTGGTCAAGCTTTGTGTGTTCTGAATCTTGTTGTTGCTAAATAAAACAAATTTTATGAAAAAAATAGCATTTTCTCCAAAACTAAAGTACTAAAATAATTCATGGTATTACATTTTAAAAAATATTTTATTCTTCAATAAATTTGTTCATATTTACTCCTCATTTTTTCCCCTAACTCTTCCCAGACCCACTCCAACTTTGTGATCTCCTTTTTTTTTTTTTTCAAATAACTATTAACTCAAATTTGTGCTGCTCATATACTCCTGAATCTGGGACCATTCACTGGAGTATGATCAACTTACTAGGAGCCAAATCATTAAAGAACTGACTCTCCCTTTCCCAGAAGCCATCCAGTGTCTGTAGGCCTCAGGGATGGTGGCTTGTGAACACCTTCCACTCATGCTAGAATACTGACTGGCTTGATCTTATGCACTTCTTTTGCAGGAGCCCCAGCTTTTGTGAATTCACGAGTGTGTCCTTTGAATATTTTTGTTTTTTTGAAACCACAGGGTCTTACTGTATTAACTGTAACTCACCTAGAACTTGCTATGTAGTCCAGATTAGCCTCAAACTTAAAGAGATCTACCTACTTCTCCTTCCTGAGTGCCTGGAATTAAGGAGTACATCACCACACCTGTCAGTGCTTTGAATCTTAACCAAGGCTGTATGTTGGTTTATTTATATGTGTGTGCATGTGGGCACCTGCATGCCACATGCACATGTGGAAGTGAGAGAACAAAGCGTACAAGTTGGTTTTTTCCTTCCAGTGTGTGAGTCTCAGGTGTGAGACTCAGGAAGTCAAGTTCCTGGGCTTGGTGGCAAGCATCTTTACCCGCTTACTCATCTCTACAAACCTTAGCCAGGTTTTATTACTAATCTTTAACAAGTTTCAGTAGTTTGTGAATGAGTGTGTATCATTTATTGTGGAAATTATGTAGCCATAAACCTACATGTTTGGATTATTAGACAACTTTACTAATTCTTGTGAAATTCTGAGGATTTTTCTTTTGACTTCATGTTTTTATCAATTAAAGTCATATAAGTACCTCTGATAATTTGTGTGGTGACAGAAAATTCCTCTTTTTTAAAAGTTTTTTTTCTTTTAATTGTGTGTTTATGTGTGTGTCTGTGCATAGGAATACAGGTGCCTGTTGAAACAGCTCCTGGAGGCGTAGGATCCTCCAGGAGCTAGACTTTCAGGTCCCTAGGAACTGGAGTTCTAGGTTGTTGTGAGCTTCCTGACATGTTTTCTGGGAACTGAACTCAGGTCCTGGAAGAATAGTACATGCTCTTAACCAATGAGCCATCTCTCTAGCCCCTCTTCCTTCTTTAAAAAAAAAATATTTTTATTACTTTGATTCATGTATATATGTATGTTTGTGTGAATGTGTGCCACATGATGCTTGAGGAGTCTGGAAACAGGCATCAAATACCCTGGAACTGAAGATAGAGGTGGGTGGTTATAAGCCTCCCCACATGGCTGCTGGGAACCAAACTCATATCTTCTGGAGAACAGCAAGTGCTCTTAACCAGTGAGCCATTTTATTGTTTTAATTTTTAAAATCTGTGTGTGTGTGTGTATACATGTGTACATGTGTATGAACTGTATGTGTGGGGGCTTGCAATAGCATGCATATGGAGATCAGAGGACAACTTTGCAGCGTTGGAGCCCACCTTTTTGTGGGTTCTCAAGTTGTCAGACTTGCTTTGTTGCGCAGCAACTGCCCTTCCCTAATGAACCATCTACTGCCCCCCCCAATTCTAATATATGCCTTCTTCCTTCCCTCTGTCCTTGACCTTATACATGCTGTGTAAGCACTGAGCTAAATTCCTACTCCTCAATTGGTAGATTTGGTTTTTTTATATATGCTTTATCCTCTGCTGCTACCAATGTGATGGGATTATTATTATTTTAATATAAAAGAAGTCTTAATTTTTCAGATACCTAAAAAAAATTTACATTTAAGCAAGACTTGAAGATATGGATAAAAGTAGCCATTGACTCCTTTAAAAAAAAGAACAAAACACAGGTGCTCAGCAGATGGCTCAGTGACATGTAAAGCTGGGTGTGTTAGCATACTTGTTTAATCCCAGAGAGATGGGGGGTTGAGAGACTCCTCCAATGTTCATGAGCCAGATAGTCTCTTGCCTAAGCAAACCTAGGAGGAAGGCAAGAACCCACACCCAATGTTGCGCATGTGCAAGATTTAAAAAAAAAAATTTTTTTAGCTACATCTCAGACTGGAAAGATGGCAGAGCAGTCAGGAGCACTGGCTGCTTTTGCAGAAGACCCAGGCTTGGTTCCCAGTACCCACGTCGTGGCCAATAGCCTTCTGTTTCAGGGTATCCAACACCCTTTTTTGGCTTTCCCAGGTACCAGGCATGCATGTAATAGATATGCGTGCAGGCAAAACACTCGTACACATTTAAAAAAATAACTAAAATAATGCTTCCTTCTTTCAAAGAAAAACAAAAAACTACAACTCAGGCACCCACTCTGTACATAGTACTGTTCTAGGTGCAGTCAGTGGGAATCTTAACCTTAGAAACATGATTTCACTTTCTGAAACTACATAATCTCCTTTTGCAGAGACCAAAAATAAATTTAAAAAACAAAGAACTTATTACTAATCTGCCCCTACTTACTTCTGGCTCACAAGAAAGATAATTTGTGAGACAGACAGACAGACAGACAGGTGGGTGGTAGACACATGGCTGGACAGAGGGAGAGAAGGAAGGAGGGATGAACTCAACCCCTGCTTCCCTGGAACGAAGCAAGAAAGTTGGACTCCCCCCCCCCCCACTAAACAGTAGAAAACAATTTTCCAAACAACAAAGAGGTGTTTTTTAAAAACATAAATCTGAGGGCCTGGAGAGATGTCTCAGCGGTTAAGAACACTGTTCTTGTGGAAGACCTGGGTTCATATCCCAGCACCCACAGGACAGCTAGCAACTATCTGTAACTCCAGTTCCAGGGGATCCAACGGCCTCTTCTGTCCTCCACGGACATTGCACGACACAGGTGCACTTACCTACTTAACCTACATGCAGGCATAACACTCATACATATAAAATATAATTTAAAAAAAATCATAAATCTGTAGCCGGGCATGGTAGCACACACCTTTAATCCAGCACTCAGGAGGCAGGCGGATCTCTGTGAGTTCAAGGCCAGCCTGGTTTACATAGTGGTTCCAGGACAGCTGGGGCTACAGGGAGACCCTGTCTCAAAAAGACCGAAAAAAAAAAAAAAAAAACCACCCATAAATCTGATATCTCTTCTTTCTGTGAAACTCAGTGGATTTTCATTCCCTTGACTATAATAGCCAAATAATTTACTGTAGAATGTGAGACTCTCTTATAAGTCTTCTTCTGGCCTCTTGTCATTCATGTTTCTGTTTCACCACTGGCTGCCCTTTTAGAATTCCATTCCTTCCCTTAAGAAATCCTGTTCTTCAAGATGTAGTTCACATAGTCTTCAGTCAGGAGAAAACCTTTTCTGAATTATTTTTTTCCCTCTTTGCTAGTGGGATTTGACTGCTTTTTGTCAATGTTTCCATAGAGTCTGATAATAGCACTCTTACTATAAATTTCTGTTTCTAAGTCTGTTCCCTGCCAAATGCTGATGAACTCACTGAAGACAGGGACTATATATGTAGTTAGGTAATTTTGTTCCAAAGAGGATTTGTGTTGAGGACATTTTCTATTTTGTGTGATACCAGGTATATAATAGGTGCCCTTTTACCCCACCCCCCCAACCCACCAAAGTAAATGAATTGGATAAGGGGAAAGAGCAGACCAATTCTAATGAGTTGGATTTTTTGTTCTTTTTTTTACTTTTTAGGTTACTAAAAGGGATGAAGATTCTTCCCTGATGCAGTTAAAGGAGGAATTTCGAAGTTATGAGGCACTACGCAGAGAACATGATGCTCAAATTGTTCATATTGCTATGGAAGCAGGACTCCGTATTTCACCCGAGCAATGGTCCTCACTGCTGTATGGGGACTTGGCTCATAAATCTCACATGCAGTCTATCATTGATAAGGTTTGTGGAGTTAGAGATGCTAATATTTTACCGTTGCTGTTACAGAATACTGTAACACAAATCCTCCTCTACTGAGGTAGAAATGCACTTATTATATCTAACCTAGAGACTATGGAAACCTAGCCCTGTGATCCACTGTGGACTTGTAGAGTATTGGCTGTTTGTCCTCAAGATCACATGACTGATTAGGAGCTGTAACACAGTGCCATTGCCCCACATTGTGAGAGAATACTGTTTTGCATATCACTAGCCTTTGAAAAGATTAGATAACAAAATTTAGAATGCTTTCTAAGGAATATATACTGCTTTTGCAGCATTATAAAGTTGAAAACTCATAAACTGAACCATTGTGAGGCATGGTCATATTTGTTCTAAAGGAACTAAAGAGATGGCCATGTTTTTAAATATTAGACTTCCAGATTGCATGTTTTTCTTTTCCTTATTTTAAAGAGATATGGTGGGGGAAAATACAGCATGAAATTAGTTAAGCCTATAAAGACAAATTTATCTACATTCTAACCCCAGAGAACTAATAGAGCTTATAAATATATTTTTTGTTTTTTGTTTGGTCTTTTTGAGACAGGGTGTCTCTGTAGCCTCAGCTGTCCTGGGACTCACTATGTAGACCAGGCTGGCTTTGAACTCACAAAGATCCGCCTGCCTCGGCCTCCCAAATGCTGGGATTAAAGGCGTGCGCCACCATGCCCGGCTATGAATATGTTTTTTAAGTGTCTAATGATGAGTTTCATAGGGCAGATTCTGAGGTGAAAATTTAATTCATCATTGATCGTCCTATTACGAAATCTGAAGACACTTAAAAACCTATTAGTAGTAAGATGATCTATGGAAAGCATTTGAATATAGGAGTGTCATAAAAACCAGAGTAAAAATCATTCTCTCTTCTCTTTGTTAGCTACAGTCTCCAGAATCATTTGCAAAAAGTGTCCAGGAATTGACAATTGTTTTGCAACGAACAGGTGACCCGGCTAATCTAAATAGGCTGAGGCCTCATTTAGAGCTTCTTGCAAACATAGACCCTAATCCAGGTATGTGGGAAAATGCACAAGTGCTTATACTTTAACTTTGAGGCAAAAAAACACAAGAGAACTTCTGTTAACTCATTGTCCCTTCCAACACTCACGCCATCCCATCGGCTCTTACTTTAGATGCTGTTTCACCAAGTTGGGAGCAGCTAGAAAATGCAATGGTAGCTGTTAAAACAGTGGTTCATGGTCTTGTGGACTTCATACAAAATTACAGTAGAAAAGGCCATGAGACACCCCAGGTAAGTAGATTTATTACACTTTTGATTGTTGTTATCTCTAACTCAATTTTATCCTGAACATCTTAATTTGTTTGGATAATAGACTTCTTATGTAACTCTTTTCTCTAATAAGGTATGCAGGTGTGTGTTGTGGGGATTGAACCCAGGGCCTCATACCTGCCAGCTTGAACTATGCCACTGAGCTACATGCCCCAGCCTTCTTACACGTTTTTATTGTTTCTCATCTTTTAGGAGAAACTTACTTTTGAGTGTACTTGATTAGCCTTTCACGGTATAACAGGATTTTAGAGGGTATCTTGGCCATTCACTGAATTTCACTGAAATTCACTGAATTTCAAAATATTTTTGACCAAGTATAGTTCATTGATTCTTCCACATGGTTTGTTCAGTTCTTTTCTACTGTAGAAATTTTTTTCTCCTTTGCTATCTCTCAAGTGAATTTCTGTTTGTAATGAGTATGGAATTTCAATTTCCTCAATATTTTTAATGTACCTGAAGAAGGAAAGTTAATATATAATCTTTTATTCAAATAATTTTTCCCTTGTTATTATGGGCCACTCCCTATGTAAAATATTTCACATTTTTTATTTCTAATCCTCACAGTTACCTGGAAGGTAATTGCTGTTCCAAAGCTGAAATTTAAATAGGTTAAATAGCATATCTGAGAATGTGCTGTCAATATTTGGCAGAACTGGGATCAGAGCTACTCTATGCTTCTTTCCTTATTTGATTGAGAAAATATAATATTCAGCTGTCAACTGAATGATGACATTGTATGTTTGCCCGTTTTATTAGGGTTCATTGTATGTGTGCCTATTTTATTAGGGTCACAAAAAGGTCAGTGTCTTAGAGTTTGACACTTTATAGCAATTATGATGAATATTCATATTTCCCTCATTATTTGCCTAAGGGTAGAGATGTGCCATCAGATTAATTAGTGAATTGGTAATTTTTCACTTCTACTTTCACTGGGGCAGTTTAAATGGGTAAAGATGATAGTTTTTTTTCTTAGTGTTTTTAAAATTGTTTCATTTGTTATCACAATTTGAAGATAGCAATAAATCAATGAGAAGTGTCTTTTTCCATGAAAATTGTGTCTGGTGATAAATACATAAAACATTTGAGCCAGTTTGAGATAGCCTTCAGAAAGACTACATCATGCTCTCCCTCGTGGTTTTCCTCATAGCTGTGCCAAACTCGCAAATGGAGACTGTGCAATGCTTGTTGTTTCAGCATAAGAATTACTTACTTAATGTGAAAATGTGAAAAAGATTTCACCTTTTGTGGTATGATTATTAAGTTCTAAAGTTTCAAGAGTAAATAATAACTGATACCTTCATTTTTCCATTTATTCAACTCTTTGTGTAGCCTCAACCAAACAGCAAATACAAAACTAGCATGTGCCGAGATTTGCGACAGCAAGGGGGCTGTCCACGAGGAACAAATTGTACATTTGCCCATTCTCAGGAAGAGCTCGAAAAGTAAGTCCAGAGAAATGTCTTTCATGTAGGTTTAACCTTTGATTGTTGTATGTCACATATAGTGTTAACATTTGTGATAGTTCAAAGATTAAGTATCTTAGGTTGTAAAATAGCCTTTTTTTTTTTTTTTTCATCTTTTTTGAGACAGGGTCTCCCTGTAGCCCCAGCTGTCCTGGAACTCACTATGTAGACCAGGCTAGCCTTGAACTCACAGAGATCCACCTGCCTCTGCCTCCTGAGTGCTGGGATTAAAGGCATGCGCCACCATGCCCAGCTAAAATAGCCTTTTTTTAAATCCAGGAGATTAATGTAGGTGCAACTTAATATGTAAAGGGTATATTCTGAGACTGTTCTGTAGCTGGAGTCGTGTTTCTCCTGCCCGTACAGAATGAAAGCACTCCTCTTTGCTTTTATCTGATTTGCTGAGGCTCCCTTGACCGTATCTACAACATCTCAGCAAACCGTTACTATAGACACATTTTCTTTTTTGGACTTTTGCTCTTTTGACATTTTCTGTGTCTTCTCTTTTTCTGCAAGTTACTGCTGCTTATATGTCCATGACCTGTGGACATAAAAGTAAATATGATAGAAGCTCTAGTCAGTCTGGTTAATCATAATCTTGATCAAAACTCACCAAAAATTATCTCAGACTTTCTATTAAACAACTGGCATGCATGTCATTTTTTCTTAGTGGGCATCTCCATTTGTTTTTAGATATTTTATACTTGCTAAACTAATTTTCTTCTCCCATATTGTAGCCTGATCTTTCTTCCATTTTTTTTCTCCCTCTTTGCCCTGTTAAGCCAGTTATGCAGACATGTTATAAGAATCTTCTTTGTCCACTCTTGTCCCTTCAGCTCTTCCTGCATAATTCTTCACTAATTTCTGCTATTTCCGCTTCCTAGATCTTTCACTCTTTGTTCTCTCTATCCTTTTAGTTTAAGCAATCATCACATCCTTTTAGATCCTCGAAACTACTTACAGATACTGTTGGGGAACAGTACTGTTAACTTCTCACAAAATAATGAAACCTTTTTTTAAAATATTTTATTTATTTTTATTTCATGTGTATGAATATATTGCCTGCATTGTAAGTAAGTACACCCGTGTCATGCAGTGTCGCAGAGGTCAGAAGAGGGTTTTGGATTCCCCTGGAACTGAAGTTAAGGATGGTTTGTAGGCGCCATGTGGGTGCTGGGAATCGAACCCAGGTCCTCTGCAAGGGCAGTCAGTGCTCTTAACTGCTGAGCCATCTCTCTCAGCCCCCAAAGTGAAATCTTTTTAAAGCACACATCTACACATGTAATTCTTCACCTGTTTTTGATTGTTTGTTATTGATCTTTGGTTGAAGATATAAAATATGGGTTATAGCCTATAAATTCCCTAAATGTCTAATCCCTGCCTGCCCTACTGTTGTCCTCTTACAGCTCTGACAATTTATACTGTTTTTGTGTCACACTGATGTCCTATTGATTTCTGGAGTGCACTGTGCCTTCATCCCTGAGGTCGTCCATGCCTCGTCCCATCTAGCCTTGCTTTGGGACTCTTTCTTTGCCCTGCTCATCTTTCATACTTTTCAGCAGGATCCCTTCACTGCTTCATAGGAACTAGATTCTTTGTCACATTTATCACAGTTCCAGTTAATGAAATCTGCTCTAGAGGTTGACAACTTTTCTGTCAAGTCCAAAGCAGCCATAGACAGTGTGTAAAATGGGCATGGCTATAAACTATTTAGAAATATAAGCAAGCTTGGCTCATGTGTTGTAGATACCAACTCCTAATATATTTATTGTCTGTCCTAAGTAAGTATAAACTCCATACATTGTATCTATATATTTTTTAAATATTTTATTATTTTTATGTTATGTGTGTATTGCCTGCACGTATGGAGGTGCACCCGTGTTGTGTAATGCCCACAGAGGTTAGAAGGTTTCAGATCCCCTAGAAGTATAGTTATGGACAGTTGTTAGCTGCCATGTCGGTGCTGGGATTTGAACCCGGGCCTTTTGCAAGAACATTCAATGTTCTTAATCACTGAGCCATCTCTCCAGCCCTAAGTATTTATATCGTTTATTGCTGTCTCCTTTCCTCATGGCTAGCACTGCCCCGCATACTGTGACCTCTACAGCACTGCTGCAGCATGATAGAGAAAAGGGGTGTGTGTCTGTGTGTCTGTGTATGTATGTGTAAGACTGTGCTCCTCTTTTCCGACTTTTTAAAATATTTTATTATTTTTATGTGTGTGCGTGTATTGCCTGCATATAGGTAAGTGCACCTGTGTCATGTAGTGCCCACAGAGGTCAGAAGAGACTGTCGGATCCCTTGGAACTGGAGTTATGGACAGTTGTTAGTTGCCATGTGGGTGCTGGGATTCGAACCCGTGTCTTCTGCAAGACTAGTCAGTGTTCTTAACCACTTCACTCTTCTCCAGCCCCCTTTTCAGACTTTTTCCTCACTTATAGAACCTAGGAAAGTTGCAAGAGTCATAAGGGGGAACGGTGCTATTTGCATAATCTTAGCAAAAATTTCCTATCTGTATAATTTTAAAGATTTACTTTTATTGTTTTTATTTATGTTTGTGTTATATGTGTGTACTGGGTGTCTGTGTGATTGTAAGCCAGACGAGAGCATCATATCTCCTGGTGCTAGAGTTACAGATAATTGTGAGCCACTTATCGTGGGTGCTGGGAACTGAACTTGAATTCTCTGAAAGAGCAGTCGGCACTTTTAAGTTATCTCTCCAGCCTCCATTTTTTTTTAAAAATTTTTTGAGAATTTCATAAGTGAGTATTGTATTCATTTTTACCCCTCCCTTTCCCTCCTCTAACTCCTCCCATATTCCCCCAACTCCCTTTCAGTATCCTGAGTTTGTCTTTAATTATTGTTGTTATACCAACACAATATATAGTGTGTGTGTGTGTATATATATGTGTATCTATGTATACATATATACACACTAGATGTATGTGTGTGTATGTATAAGCAGCCTATGGAGTTCATTTAGTAGTGATGTGTTTACATGTGTTTAGGTGTGAGCACTTGGGTTATCAGGAAGCTCATCCCTGCAAAAAACTGATTCTCCTTGTAAAATTTTTCCCAACCATATTGGCAGGTTAGCTGATGTCATTATGTAGGTCATGGTCAGTTATTCTCTGTGTTTAAACTAGTTGTGGATCTTTTTAGTAGCTCTGCTGCAGAAAGAAGCTTTTTTGATGAGGGGTGAGAGATAAACATATCTGTGGGTATAAGGATAATTATTTAGAATTCAGTTACAAATTATTGGTTTTAGAAAATGGCAATAGTAGGTTCTCCTCTAGGGTCTATGACCTCTCCGGCCATGGGAATCTGGGGATGTTTACAGTAGTAGGTGTGATTCTCTCCTTTTGAGTGGGCCTTAAGCCCAGTTAGATAGCTGCTGGTTACTCCCAAGACAAAAGTGCTACTATTGCATCATTAGGTACATCTTGTCAGATTGGTCATTATTTGGTTCTCAGGCTTTACAGCTGGGTGGGACTATTGATTGGGGTTTTTTTTTTGTTTCCCCTTGGTACTTTGCATAGCACCTTCCAGTACTATAAGAGCCAGCCCTCAGGGAGGAAACTTCCAGGTCAGTTCCAGCTTGATTCTTCTAAGTCCTGTGTCTGAAATGTGGTGTCTTCAGCAATAGATTCTTAACCTTAAAGTTCTGGGAGGCAACCAAGGGCAATGGCACTAGCCTATATTGTTTTGAGAGTCAATTCTCTTTAACTACCCTGGGCAACAACTCAAAGAGAGGTTTCCTAGGCCTGGCACTGGGGGTCTTGTTAATCTTTGATTCTTAGGGGGAGCATTAGCATCCCATGTGGTATAACTCCACTTGAAATATATGTATATGTTGCATATGAATTATTAAGTATGATTTTAACATTTCCTAAACGTCCTTGGTGTGATTTATCTCTTGTTCCTCCTTTTCCCTCTGTATTACCCCCCTCCTCAGGTAAAGCCCTCCTCCATATTTCCCATTTCCCCCTTGATGGCACCTGTGTCATACTGTCTTGCTTTCTAGAGCTCCTTCTGCTCCCCACCCCCTTCTGTGTTCTCTTTCTGCTTTCCTGGATTTGGCAGTTAGTGGAGGTTTTTTACTTGTTTCTAAAGATTGGAGCTTTGGAGCTTGGATCCACAAATAAGAGAGAACATGCCAGCTTCAATTTTTTTTATTTTGACCTAGCCTACCTGGAAGTCACTATGTGGACCAGGCTGGCCTCAGTCTCTCAGATATCTGCCTGCTCCTGCCTCCCGAGGGCTGGGATTAAAGGCATGCATCAGCATGCCCAGTGTCCAGGTCCAGACTTAAGGCTCCAGGAAATATATTTCACTTATCCATACCTAAATTAGAACATACTAGCTAAAATATAGCTTTTTAAATATTTATTAATTTTTATTTTATGTGTATGAGTATATTGCCTACATACATGTAAGTGCACCCATGCTGTGCAGTGTCTGTGGAGGTCAGACGAGGGTGTTGGATCCCCTGGAACTGGAGTTAAGGATGGTTGTTAGCTGCCATGAGGGTGCTGGGAATCATACAAGATTCTTCAAGAGCTGCTGGTGTTCTTGAACGCTGAGCCATCTCTCCATTCCCAGATATAGCTTTTAAAAAAATATTTATTTTTATCTTATGTGTGTGAGTGTTATACCTGCGTGTATGCAAGTGCACCCATGTCATGCAATTCCCGTTGAGGACAGAAGTGGGCTTTTTTTTTTTTTGTCTTGTCTTTTTGAGACAGGGTCTCCTTGTAGCCCCAGCTGTCCTGGAACTCACTATGTAGACCAGGCTGGCCTCGAACTCACAAAGATCCGCCTGCTTCTGCCTCCCATGTGCTGGGACTAAAGGCGTGCGCCTAGGAGAAGTGGGCTTTTAATCTCGTGGAACTAGAGTTACAGAGTGGTGTTAGCCACCATGTTGATGCTGAGCCATCTCTCCAGCCCCTGAAATACAACTTTTTAAAGAAATTAAAGCCAGCTGTGGTGGCACACGCCTTTAATCCCAGCACTCAGGAGGCAGAGGCAGGCGGATCTCTGTGAGTTAAGGCCAGCCTGGTCTACATAGTGACTTCCAGGACAGCTGGGGCTACAGGGAGACCCTGTCTCAAAAAGACTCCCTAAAAAAGAAATCGTGTGTGTGTGTGTGTGTGTGTGTGTGTGTTTGAGATGTTTGTGAGTGTGGGCGTGCATGTGCTGTGGCACTGACGTGTAAGTCAGAGGACAGCTTTTGGGATATCAGTTCTCTCCTTCCACCTTGTTTTGGTCTTTCTTGCTGTCTTTGCACTGTGTGTACCAGGCTAGCTGGCTCCCTTCACATTTCAGGCCCGTTCTCCTGTCTACACTTCCTATCTCAGCCATAGGCGTGCTGGGATTACAGACAACAGACTCCCATCCTTTTTTATGTGGATTATGGAGCTCAAACTCAGGTTGTTAGGCATGTTCAGCAAGCACTTTGACCCTCTGAGCCATCTCTTCAACCCTAAAATACAGCTTTTGAGAGGCCCTTACTTGGAAGCAATTAGACTAAAGCCAGTCAGAGAGGTGACTGTGCAGTTTCCTTTGTTATTCCACTCTTAACCCCAATTGAAAACCAGTTAGGCTTCTCTTCAAATTAGCTTCATACTCTGTGTCTAGGACCTTGCTCAGATGCTTAGTATCTTTTTTCTGAACTTAGATAGCAGTAATAAAAATAACAATACCTATAATACCCAGATTAATTGGTTACATTTTGTTTCAGGTACCATTTTACTTTTCAGTTAACATATTAACACAGTTTATCCATTTTACTGCTTCAGAGGTTACTAACCTGCCTCAACTGGTCTTTTTCTTTACTACTGCTACTAAAATTACTTTCTGAAGTACCTGTCTAATTGTTTTTATCTTTTGCTTTAAATTGTTAACTGACGCCTCACAGAATTTGGTCCAAAACTTTCTTTCAAGCCATAGTCCTTATTTTAGTTAAAAAAAAAACAAAAACTTAAAGCATATATAATTGAGCACTGTGTGCTACTTACTACTGTGACAAAGTATCTGACAAATGAAATTAAAAGGTGAAAGGAGTTTATTTTGGCTTACCGTTTGAATGTACAGTTTGCTATGGTGTGGGGAATTCATGGCAGCAGACTGCCTGTCACATTCCATCTGCAGTCAGGAAACAGAGCAAGGAATGTTGACAGTCAGCTTGCTTTCCCCTTTTTGTTCATACTGGAGCCCCAACCCTTGTAATGGTGCCACCTACAGTTAGGGTGCCTCTTCCCACTCCATCTAATCAACAAAATCCCTCATAAACATGCCCAAAAGCTTATCTCCTTGGTGATGGAAGATTCTGTCAAACTGACAATGGTAATCATCAGAAGTGTACCTCATCAATTTGACAACCAAAGGCACCACTTTTTTTTTGTTGTTTTGTTTTGTTTTTGTTTTTGTTTTTAGTCTTTCTGAGACAAGGTCTCCCTGTAGCCCCAACTGTCCTAGAACTTACTATGTAGACCAGGCTGGCCTTGAACTCACAGTGCTGGGACTACAGGCATGCGCCATCACGCCCAGCGATTATTTTTATTTTTAATTGTGTGTCTGTGGGTGAATATGTATGTGTGAGTGAGTGCAAATTCCCATTGGAGACCAGAGATATCAGACTCCCCAGGAGCTCAAGTTGCATGCTGTTGTGAGCTACCTGATAGTTGCTGGGACTTGAACTCAGGTCCTTTGGAAGAGCCACAAGTGCTGTTAACTGCTGAGTCATCTCTCAGCTCTGTAATGAAATTTTTGATATGCAAGTGGAAACATTTTCTTAAATGAAATCCAAGTCACCATAAATAAATGTAGTACCAGAAAAACCTCTAATCTAAATATTTTTCCCTTTAGACATAAATAAATTCATTTGAGTAATAATATAAAATTTCTGTATTTTGGTGTAATGTTTTGAATGAGTTTGAGTTTTTATTTCTTTAAAATTATACTGTGCTTTTAATAATTTAGTAACAACAGAGAATGTTTTCAA
>NW_008331486.1:748906-760332 GCF_000622305.1 Nannospalax galili | reverse complement strand
TATTTTTATTTTATGTGTATGAGTGTATTGTCTGCATGTATGTGAGTGCACCTATGTCGTGCAATGCCATGGAGGTCAGAAGAGGCCTTCAGATTCCCCTGGAACTGGAGTTAAGGACGGTTTGTAGCTGCCATGTGGGTACTGGGAATCAAACCTGGGGCCTCTGCAAGAGCAGTCAGTACTCTTAACTGCTGAGCTCTCTCTCCAGCCCCACCCCCTAAAAATTTTAAATACTCTGTTCCCACTCCTTCAGAAAGCTTTTTTCTTCATGTTTTTTTTTATTTTTATTTTATGTGTATGAGTGTATTGCCTGCATGTATGTGTGTACACCCATGTTGCACAATGTCCACAGAGGTCAGAAGAGAGTGTGGGATCCCCTGGAGCTACAGACAGTTCTTAGCCACCACGTGGGTGCTGGGAATCGAACCCAGATCCTCTGCAAGAGCAGTCAGTGCTCTTAACCACTAAGCCATCTCTCCAGCCCCTCAGAAAGCTTTTTTGAATGTATGTTTACTTTGCTTGTCACATTAATTATGTGCCAGTGTATGCATGTGTGCTTCACACATGTGAATAGTATATTTTCATCTGTCATCTTGATGTAGAGTGTTTGATATTTAGCTGAAGAAGCTTTACATAGCTGTTTCCTTTAGAAAATATTTTCTCATTTTATTTTTTCAGATTAAAGTTAAGAGCAGTGTTAACAATATGTTGATTATTTTTAAACAGGTATCGATTAAGGAACAAAAAGATCAGTGCGACTGTAAGAACATTTCCTCTTCTAAATAAAGTTGGTGTAAACAACACTGTCACAACCACAGCCGGAAATGTCATTTCTGTCATAGGAAGTACTGAGACAAGTGGGAAAATTGTTCCAAGTACAAATGGAATTTCAAACACCGAAAGCAGTGTTTCCCAGCTAATCCCACGTAGCACTGACAGTTCAATAAGGACTCTGGAGACTGTGAAGAAAGTCGGGAAAGTTGGCAGTAATGGTCAGAATGCTGCTGGGCCCTCTGCAGAGTCTGTAGCGGAAAAGTAGGTATTGGGTGAAAAGAATTGAGTTCTTCATCTCTTTTAGAAACAGCCTCATTTTTTTTTCATCTGAAGGAACAACAGTTCATTGAAATTTTTTTGCACAATTATTCATGTAGTAGGAAAAAATACTAAGTACAAAGAAAATTTGAGTTCTGATACTGGTTATGGTACTAATTAGCTCTGCAGACTTCAAAAATCACTTCTACTCTTGAGTTTTGTTTCCCCAACTATACATTAAAGAGGTTGGACCAAAATTAGGGTTTGCCTTATTTTCTTGAATTTCAGTAGGTTTCCCTAGAGGTGCCAGAAAGGAACTTATGTAAAGACCTCAGCAGGTGAGCAGCTCTAGCCCTCAACCCTACTTCTGCTTTGTACTTTGTGATGGTATTTAAGAGGGGACTCTTTTGAACCAAATTCTTTGACTTCCAATTATGGATCACTTTCCACTTTTCCCTACTTTTGGATCTTTTTAAAAAATATTTTATTGCCGGGCATGGTGGTGCACGCCTGTAGTCCCAGCACTTGGGAGGCAGAGGCAGGCGGATCTCTGTGAGTTCAAGGCCAGCCTGGTCTACATAGTGAGTTCCAGGACAGCTGGGCTACAGGGAGACCCTGCTTCAAAAAGATCCAAAAAAAAAAAAAATTATTGTCTTTATTTTTATATGTGTGAGTATATTGCCTGCATATATATATATATGTGTGTGTGTGTGTGTGTGTGTGTAAGTGTAAGTGTACTTGTATCATGCAGTGCTGCAGAGGTCAGAGGAGGGCATTGGGTTCCCTTGGAACTGGAGTTATGGATGGTTGTTAACCACTGTGTTGTTGCTGGGACTTGAACCTGGGTCCTCTGCAAGAACAAGTGCTCTTAACTGCTGAGCCATCTCTCCGGCCCCATTATTGGGTCTTAAGCCAGTTATTATAGCTGTCTTCCTTGGGTTATATAGTTATAAACATTATAATACCTGCTGGGCATGGTGGCACAAATCTTTATTTCCAGCACTTGGGAGGCAAAGGCAAGTGGATCTCTGTGAGGTGGAGGCCAGTCTCGTTTACATACAAGTTCCAGGCTAGCTGGGGTTACAGGGAGACACTGTCTCAAAAAAAAAAAAAAAAAAAAATTAACACCTACTTCATGGATTGGGTGTGTTCAGTAGATAAGTGCGTCATGTACTCATATTGATTGTGAAAAATAGTCACTACTGCAGTGTACTTTGAATAGTGCTTGCCACTTAGTAAGCACTCAGTAATATTTGCTTTATTTTTACCATCGCTGTTGTTGTTGGGTGATAATACAAGATTTCATTTGGCAAAGGGTTTTATTACCTTATGAAAAAGAGTTAAAACTTTCAGGTAATTGTGAGTTACTTCCAGTTCTAAAATCTTGTACCTTAGTGTTCTTTTGAGGTTTAAAAATCCAAATTAAAGCATTTTCTGATTTCATTCCACTTAAGTAAGTTTGCCAGTACCTACTAAATGCCTACTGTCAAAAAAATAGCATCATGCTTGATGACACAGTAAACTGCTAATGACTTCCTATAATAGAGAATACAAGTTCACTTTAAAATTCTCTGGTGTGTAGTTTGGCATGTAATGGGGAAAATTCTTCATTAAAGAGATCTTAATCTTCTCTGGAAGATATTTGGGAAAAAATTGTCTACTTCACAAGTGTTATTTGTGTACCCATTCTAAGCTTTTCTGTTGGTACTATTTGGAATACATAAAATATAAGCTACTTCTGCCTTTAAAGGATTTGTGATTCTATGATGTGGATGCAGCATTTACACAAATGGAGCACACTAGAGTTGAAGAATAGGAACATTTTGGTTGCTAGGGAAAATATGGGAGTTTAAAAAAAGTTTGGGATTTTTTTTTTTTTAATGTGTATGAGTATCTTGCTTGAGGTATGTAAGTGCACCACGATTTAAAGTTTGGACTAGAGATGTAGCTCAGTGGTAGAGTTCTTGCCCGCATGCACGAGGGCCTGTGTTTGATCTCTAGCATCATATATATAATTAAATACCTGGGGTTTAGCAGGGCATGGTGGCACATGCCTTTAATCCCAGCACTCAGGAGGCAGAGGCAGTTGGATCTCTGTGAGTTCAAGGCCAGCCTGGTCTACATAGTGAGTTCCAGGACAGCTGGGGCTACGGGGAGACCCTGTCTCAAAAACACCAAAACAACCCCCCCCCAAAATGGGGCTTATCTTACTGACTGTTATAAAATATGATTACCTAAGTAGATTGATACCAGGCTATGGAAACCATATATATGTAGAAAATGAGTGTTGAAGGTTTTGGCAAGGTGATGTTATAAAACAATTATATTCGTAAAATGAATTCAGTTATTCAGCCATTAACATAACCAAAACAAGCAAACAAAAAAGCACCAGCAAAGTACTCTTACATGCCACAATATGGATAAACCTTAGAAACATGCTACATCAGGCCTTGTGGTGCAGGTCTGTAATCTTGTTTAGTTCAGAGGTCGAGTTAAGAGGATCTAAAGATCAAGGTTTGCCTGGCCTGCAGAGTGAGTTTCCAGGCCAGATGGGATAACTTAGTAAGATCTTGTCTCAAAGAAAATAAAAAATAGGAAAGGAATTAAAAAGTAAGCTGTGTTTATATAGTTCAGCCATGATGTTTCTAACATGCACAAGGCCCTAGTTCCAATTCCAGTTCTGAGAGAAGAGAAAACATGCCAACTGAAAGAAGCCAGATGCAAAAAGTCATGTGCAATTCCATTTAATGTAAATGTCCAAAATGGGCAAATCCATAGTGACAGAAAGGAGTACAGTAGTGGTTGCTGTGGGCTAAGGATGGTGTGGGAATGGGGAGTGGATGCTAATGGCATGGTTTTCTCATGAGGATGATGAAAATATTTCAGAATTAGATAGTGATGATTATTAGAAAAACTTATGAGTAGGCATGTGCTCTACCACTAAGCTCTAGCCCTAGGTCCTGTATCTCAATTAAAAGAAAAGAAAAAGAAAAATGGATAGGGCTGGTAACATGACTCAGTGGGTAAGGCTGTTTACTACCAAGCCTGACAGCCTGAGTTCAGTCCCCTGAACCTACATGTGGAAGAAGAGAACTAACTGCTGAAAGTTGCCCTCTTACCTACACATGCACTCTTTGGGAGGGACCATGGGCTCTTTGCCCACACATAAAAACACACACTAAGCAAACAAAAAAAAATTTGTAAGATCTAATAAGATAGATTGATAGGTAAAGCCTAGCCTAAAACAGCTGCCAATCTAAAAACCCGAGTTTTATCCCTGAAACCCAATGGTAGGAGAGAACTTAATCCTTCAGGTTGTCTTCTGACCTCTACTGGTGCACTATAGTACACTGAGGCACATACACTAACCCATGATGGCACCTGCATAACTGCCCCCCCAAATTATTAAATAAAATGTAATAAATGGTTTTTAAATCTTAAAGTTTTTAATGGGCCTAGTAAGAAAACTTACAATAAACTAGATAAATTAGTCACTTATTCATTAAAATATATGGATCACTTAATGTATGCCAAACATGAGGCCAACTGATGTCCTTAATGAAAATAAAGTGGATACACTCCCTGCCTCTGCAGGTCTTCTAGTGTAGTTTGGAGGCAGATATGTAAATAGATTCTATATGATATAGTCTGAAAAAATTTGTATTACTGGAAAACTGGAAAATACATAATCAATTCTTTGTAGGAGGTATTGTGAAAGACTTTCAGAGGAGAAGTTGTGACACCTGAGTTGGTTCCAAGGGTTAGATAATAAAGCAGGAGAATCCTTATGAAGAGAGAAAGCAACACAGGAAAAAACATGGAGCCATGAGGGGAATTGATTGGGAGGAGAATGTAGAATCCCAGAAGTCGTCTAGGATGAAGCCATTCATCTAGTTCCCTGAATAGGACGTAACTGGAGAGCTGCTTTGTCCTTAAATCTAAATGTTTAGGATGGCTTACATGAGGCTATGAAGATACTTACCTTGTCATGGATTGTGATACCTGCTTCTGGATAAATCTTATGAATTTGCCATTGCAAAGTACTGATCCACATTGATTATATGTAATATTTTTGGCATGAAAGGACCAGATAATATTTATGAAACATTTAGCACAGTGTCTGTTATGTATTCAATAATTAACGCTATAAACATTAGTTATATGGAAATCTTACTTTCTCATTGAAAATTGTTTTGTGTTAAGCAAAATTCTTTATTGGCTCTTACCCAGCAGATCTTTACTAAATATTGTGTGCCAGAAGGTATTTTATTTGTCTAACAAGTGTTCACTGAATGCCTTGCTCCAAACTAGTAACTGTTTTCTTGATGACACATAAGAGTTAACAAAATAGACAAAAATGGGCATTTCTTATATTTTGCACTTTTATCTAATTAGTAGGGCAATTTTTCCCCCACTATGTTTATCTTCTTTGTATGAAATACTACTGCTAGACTCTATTGATTATCTTGTAAATATTTGGAACAGGACTTATATTTCTTTTTTTTAATGTATATTATTAATTGAATTTTTGTGCATTTCATACAGTACATCCTGATCATATTTAGGCTCCCTCTCCTATCTGCCCACGCCATAGCCTACCCACAGAATTTCATGCATTCTGTCAGATGTGTTAAGGACTATCAAATCAAGTTTGTATAGCCAAATGTCCCTTGGTGTGAGTCATCCACTGGAGCCTGGTCAGCCTATCTAGTGTCACTCCCTTAATCAGTTCTCCCTTACCAAGCAGTAACGAGTTACCAATAGTTCCTCAGCTAAGGTTGCGGCTCCATGCCCGTTTCCCCAGTTCTCTGCTGCGTTTTTTGTCTGAGTTTGCGTGGATCTTGTGCATGCTGTCACCATTGCTGTAAGTTCATATGAGCAAGTTCGCAGAAGCCTGGAAGACTTTCCTTACAGTCATGTACTACCCTGACTCTTAAATATCTTTCCTTCCCCTCTTCCACAATGGTCCCTGAGTTCTGGGTGGGTAAGGTTTAATATAGGAGTCCAATCCAAGGACACACACACTGCAATCTCTTATTCTCTACACTCCAGCCAGTTGTGGCCTTCTATGTTCACCACCCTCTGTTTCATGAGGATGCTTAGCTAGTGATCATTGAGAGGTACATTAGTGTTCTGTCTACCTCCTGATCCACTGTGTCCCATGAGCTTTAGGTGTAGAGATTCCATTGTACATGTGTCACTTACGACCAGTCATATCACAGACACTTATTCTCTGTGCGACCAAATTGTGGGACTCTGTAATAGTTTCCATCTGTTGAAAAAAGAAGCTTCTTGTATGGGTATACTGGTATACTTGTCTGTAAATATAGGGATCTATATTTAGCAGACAGTAAGAAATTAACCATTATTTCTTGATTTTCCAGTAGGAAAAATCTTTGTTTAAGGAATGGGTCAGGGCTGGAGGGATAGTGCAGCCATTAAAGGGTAAGGCAGACAACCAAAGTGTTAAAGAATGGGTCACATCGGTCTGGAAAGATGTCTCAGAGGTTGAGTGCTTTCTGCTGTTCAACAGGACCCAAGTTCAGTCCCCAGCCCCCATGTCAGGTACCTCACAACCACCTGTAATTCCAAATCCAGGAGATCCAACATCCTCTTTTGCCTCTGAGAGCACCCTCATACACATGTAGCATTCACTTACACATGCACACACACACATAAAAATAATAAAAATAGGGCCAGGCATGGTGGCACATGCCTTTAATCCCAGCACTTGGGAGGCAGAGGCAGGAGGATCTCTGTGAGTTTGGGGCCAGCCTGGTCTCCATAGCGAATCCAGGCCACCAATAATAATAATAATAATAATAATAATAATAAATCTTAAAGAATGGGTTAAATGCCAGATACCTTAGTACCTGGGATGTATTTTCATTTTCTGTTAACCCCACCAGAAAAAGAGATCTGTTACCATGTGGTCATGTGAATCACAGTATGAGGTGGCTTTAATTCCTTGCCAAGTACATTTGCCGCTGTGGAAATAACTCACCTGTTTTCTGTTAGTGATTTTGCCATATAATTTTATGAAAAATTTCTACCAAGGAAGGGTTAACATAGTGATTTATCCTTTGTTCTTTGTTAAATTTTCTCTCCAGTAAAATTGGCTCTCCACCCAAGACTCCTGTAAGTAACGTAGCTGCTACCTCCACTGGGCCCTCTAATTTTGGAACAGAGCTGAGTTCTGTGCCTCCAAAATCCAGCCCATTTCTAACTAGAGTTCCAGTCTATCCTCAGCATTCTGAAAACATTCAATATTTTCAAGATCCAAGGACTCAGATACCCTTTGAAGTTCCACAATATCCCCAAACAGGTAAGTACTTTTGGTCAACTGAGAAACTAATATATACATTTGTCAGCCTAAATAAATGAGCATATCATTTGTATGTATTCAGACTATCTACCTTAACAAATTAATCCCTTGGACTGTATGACCTGTAAGTTTTCTTCCTACTGTAAAAATCTGATTCTAGTCAGGTGTGATGGTGAATGCTTATAATCCTAATACCATTTTTTTTCTTCAAAAGCATAATGCACTGTTCCTGTACCTAGGAGCACTCAGTAATAGGTAATGCAAAGCGTCATATCATCCTAACAAAAGAACAAAAAACTAACAAAGTGGCAAGACAAAGGAAAAGAACTTTGAGTTTCTAGGGTGGCAAATTGTGCAAAGCTAAATAAATGGAGATACTAGAAAATAAGGAGTAATCAGTAATGTTTGTTGTGTGATCCCTATGATGCCTTCTTCAGAGGGATAAGAATCCCAAATTGTCCCTGATAGCTAGCTTTTCCTGGTAAGCAGAAGGAAGGGAACGCATCTACGAACACCATGCCCTGTATTGAGGCTAATAGGAAAGGGGCACACATCTTTTCTTGTTTCTGCTACTTTTTACTTGTCTTCAGCTTACAATAATGCTTACACTAATTGGTATATTGTGACATATTCTTTGTCTTTTTAGTGTCCCCTTAACTACATTTTGTTTCGTTTCTATTAACCGACACTTAAAAACATAAAAGTATGCATATTAATGGGATGTAACATACTGATATTTGTGTATGTTATATAATGTTTATATTAGGTTAAGTATGTTTATTCAAATGTTAATTCTTTCTCTCTGGTTAAAAGATTTGAAGTCCTTCCTCCTACTTTTTGAAATATACATAGTACTTAAAATTGTGCAGTTGCATACCAGACCATCGATCTACCTTCTATCTAATTGTGACTTAGTACCCTTTGATCAACTTCTTCGTCTTTCCCTCCTCTTTCTCTCCCTAGCCTCTGATAATCAAATTACTCTCAACATCTATGGTACTTTTTAAAAAATATATTTTTTATTGACTTTTTGTGTGTTTCATACACAGCATTTTAGCCTTCTTTATACCTCCTTCCCCATCAGGACCCTCCCATAGGTCCCCCCGACACTGGATTTCAGTAACATTTATGTTAAGGCCTATGGAATCAAGTTAGTGTCCCCTGACGTCCTTCAGGTGCAGTTTCATCCACTTAGGTCTAGTCAGCCTATCTAGAGTCACTTCCTTAAAGAAAATCAGCTCAAGGCCAGGCATTGGTGGTGCATGCCTATAATCCCAGCACTTGGGAGGCTGAGGCAGGCAGATTTCTGTGAGTTCGAGGCCAGGCTGGTCTACATATAGTTCCAGGCCAGCTGGATGCTATAGGGAGATCCTGTCTCCAAAAGACAAAAAAGAAAAAAAAAATGATCAGCTCCTCCTCACCTGTCCTATAGTACTTTGGCCAAGATTTTGGCCTGTTGCCCATTTCTGCCATCTGTGCTAGGTTTTTGTCTGCTTGAGTTTACATGGGTCTTGTGCCTGCTGTCACCATTACTGTAAGTTCATATGAACAAGGTCCCAGGAGTCTGTAAGACTCATTATTTCCATATGGTCATGCACCTCCTCCCCTGGTTCTTACAGTCTTTCTGCTCCTTCTTCTGAAATGGTCCCTGACCCCTAGGTTCATTGTCCTCTGTTGCATGAGGGAGCTTCATTGATGAGAGTTGAGAGATGCATTAGTATTCTCCCTATCCCTTGTTCTACTATGTTCCACACGTCTTAAGTGTAGAGGTTCCGTTATAGTTGTGTCACTTAGGATTGGGATTTCATAGACACTTAATCTGTGTGACCAGTTGTGGAACTCTGTAATAGTTTTGTTGCAAAAAGCTTCTTTGATGAGTGGTGACTGCATACTTGTCTGTAAAGGATCCATATTTAGCACATAGTATGAAATTACATTTGTCTAGGGATGTGACAGCCTTGGGGTTTTCTGTAAGAGCTATGACCTCTTCAGCCATTTGTATTTGGCTATGTTTGCAATACCACACATGAGTTCCCTCACATAAGTGGGCTTTAAGTCCAATTAGGTAGCTATTGATTACCTCCAAGATCTACTACTGCACCAAATATGGGTTTTTTTGGCTGAGCGGGGTTGTTTTGGTTTTTTTGTTTTGTTTTGTTTTGGTCTTTTTGAGACAGGATCTCCATGTAGCCCCAGGCTGGCCTGGAACTCAAAGAGATCCTCCTGCCTCTGCTTCCAGAGTGCTGGGATTAAAGGCATGTGCCACCACTCCTGGCCTTGCACCAATATAGTTTGATGTGCTGGTCATTGTTGTGGTTATTAGGCCTTAAAACGGGATGGGGCTGGAGAGATGGCTCAGTGATTAAGAGCGCTGACTGCTCTTGCAGAGGAGCCGGGTTCAGTTCCCAGCACCCACATGGCAACTAACAGTCATCCATAACTCCAGTTTCAGGGGAATCCGACACCTTCTGTCCTCCGCGGGCATTGCATGACATGGATGCATTTACACACATGCAAGCAATACACTCATTCACATAAAATTAAAATGTATTAAATAATAAAATATTTTTTTTAAAACTGGGGTTGAACCTTAGTAGCTTACATAGTGTTCTCCAAAACTTATATAAGAGCTAACTTCAGGGGAGGTGGCTTCCTGGTCAGTTCCAGCTCCATCACTCCAAGTCCTGTGTCTGAAGTATGTCCTGTCTTCAGCAGTAGTGTCTTACTTTCAAGTTCTGGGAGGTAATCAAGGGCTGTAGCAATAGCCTGTGTAATTTTGGGAGTCTCTTGTATAATCCTGACCAACAACTCAAAGGGAGTCTCTCCTGTCTGGCACTGTTCCTTGTTATGTAGCCTTCAGCTATACACATGGACTCCTGTAGAGATACTGTATGTGTAATTTTTCAATAGGTTTTTGGACTAATACGATTCCTTCTACTTTTTTTTTTTTATAACAGCTAGGCATTATTTACCTCTCCTCTCACTCCCTTGTTAATCCTCCCACTTTACTCATTTCTCCCTTGATAATACCTGTCTCCTAGGGTCTCCCCCCCTTCTTCCCCTTTACCCCCATAGCTCCTTGTATAGCCTTCCCTCTCCTAACTCCTAACTCACTTTTTTAAATATGTGTGAAATCATGTGGAACTTATTTTTCTGTGGCTGGCTTATTTCATTGAATATACTCAGTCACTTTCAGTTTTATCCATACTGTGAGAAATAGGATTTCATCCTTTTTATGGATGAATTGTATTTCATATACGTGATACTTTATTCTTCACTTGATAGTCATATATATTGTTTCCATTTCTTGGCCATTTTGTATAGTGCTGCAATAAGAACTCACATCTTTACCTATAGTGTTTTCTACTTCACTCTTCTGAGAAACCTCTGTATTCCATAGTGACTGCTAGTTTACATTCCTACCAGTAGTATACAGGAATTTCTTTATCTTTGTTCTTTTTCTTTTTCTCTCTCTCTCTCTCTCTCTCTCTCTCTCTCTCTCTCTCTCTGCCACGGCACATGTATGACAGTCATAGGACTACTTGAGAGAGTTGGTTTTCTTCTTTCACCATGTGGGTCCCAGGATTGCACTCCGATCTCTGGCCTGAATGGCTATGTTCATACCCTCTGAACCATCTCATGGGCCTGGTCTTTTTTTGTTTTTTTGTTTTGTTTTTGTTTTTGTTTTTGTTTTGTTTTGTTGAAGCAGGGTCTCTCTGTAGCCCCAGCTGTCCTCAACTCACTATGTAGACCAGGCTGACCTTGAACTCACAGAGATCTGCCTGCCTCCCAAGTGCTGGGACTACAGGCATACGCCACCACACCCGGCTGGGCCTGGTCTTTTTTATAATAGCCATTCTAACTAGAGTGATAATGACATTTTCCTTTTTAAATTTGTATACTCTAGAATATTACTAATGTTGAACATTTTATATTATACCTGTTGGCCATATGTATGTATTTTAGCAAATGTTTATTTAGATCTATTGCTTATATTTTTAATTAGATTGCTCTGTTGCTATTGATTTTTTTTTTTTTTTTTTTTTTTTTTTTTTTTGAAAAGGGTTCT
>NW_008331486.1:725998-746339 GCF_000622305.1 Nannospalax galili | reverse complement strand
AAAAAAAAAAAAAAAGTATCATTAACTACTCAGTGTCAAATACTGTACTAATCATTTACAAAATTTTGTTTTGTTTAATTCTCACAAAAACCTTAGGAGGCAGGTATTACCCCTATTTTATAGGCTAGGAGTCCTACTCAGGGAGCTTAAATAATTTGCTCAAGCTCTTTCAGCCTTAAATAGCTGGGATCGGATCTTAGTGTATGTGGGGAATTCCTCTTTTCTGTTTGACAAGAAGAGCAGAAATGTCAACTATGTTATTTCTGCTGCTTATATTACTTTGATTGTTCATGGCATTACCAAACAAATGTAGGCCAAGAAGAATGTAGTTCAACCTGGCATTTCTTTTGTTTCCTATATAATATATGTATATTGTTCTATATTCTATATTTTTCTCTGCATATAATTTTAGAGTAAATGATTTTTTCTTTTTCTGTTCTCTCTGCTTCTTTACCTCTAGTACTAATAAAGAAAAAATTAATCTTATGAAAAAGTTAAAATATGTCCAAATGTAGAGAATAGCACAATAAATTGCAGATAACCATCATCTGACTTTTATAATTATCAACTTGGTTGAGTTTGTTTCATTTGTACTTTTTGCCACTTATTATTTGGAAGTAATCCAAGATACATACACACATTTATTTTTTTATTTAAATGTTTCAGATTTATTTATGTGCATGTGTGTATGTCTCTGTGTGTGTATGCCACATATGTATGGGTGCCCACAGAGGACAGAAGAGGGCATTGGTTCCCCTGGAATTAAAGACAGTTGCAAACTGTCCAGTGTGGGTGCTAGGAAGCAGACTCAGGTCCTCTGGAAGAGCTACAAGTGCTCTCAACCACTGAGCCACCTCTCTAGTCTTTAAATTATTTTGTTTTTCCCTTTTCTTTCTTTCTTTTTTTTTTAAGATACAGGCTCACTAGAAGCCCAGGATACCCTTTAAATCACAGCAGTCCACCTGCCTCAGCCTCCCAAGTGCAAGGATTGCAAATATGAGCCACTGTACCCAGATTAGATACATTTTTCCATTTATAAATAGTTCAATAAAACATTGAATCATCTCACCAAATTTAGGCTTCCTCAAAGCAGGTAAACAGCTTGGCAGTAATTGATAGAGATATCATCTTGATAGAAACAGTGCATTTTCATTTTTTTATATACTATACTTTAAAAATGAGTGTTTCTTGGGGCTGGAGAGATGACTCAGTGATTAAGAGCACTGTCTGCTCTCGCAGAAGACTCATTCAAATCCCAGCACCCACATGGTAGCTAACAACTGTCTGTAACTCCATTTCCAGGGAATTCAATGCTCTCTTCTGTCCTCTGAGGGCACTTTATGACATGGGTGCATTTACATACATGTAGGCATAATATTCATACACATAAAATCAAAAAAAAAATAAATAAATAAATGAGTGTTTCTCTTGAGATCCAGATCTATTGTTGGCTGTAATGTGAGTTCGTACAAGATATTTAACTGGATTTAATGATTCATACAATTTTAGTATACTGACAATATAGTATCCCTTACAGTTCCTTTAACATTTTTTTTTTTTCTGGCTTTAGATCAGCCTCTGAATTCCTTATGTTATTTAATACTGCATGGTTTATCAGTTATGTTCCTTTATTTGCCACATGTTCTTTTCTCAAGAAAATTACAAACTATTTTAGGACACGGATTGTCATCTACATCTGTGTATCTGTTTTCTGGGGGGCTTTTTGCTCATTTTTTTAAAGTATCACATACTGTAGTAGCGTGTTATTGTTAATTGAGTTTTTAAATTTTTTTTTTGTTTAATTATTTTATGTGTTTGAGTGTTTTGCCTGCATGTATTTAAGTACACTTGTGTGCAATGCCTGTGGAAGCCAAAAGAAGACATCATATAACATGGAACTGAAGTTATGGACAGTTGTTCACTAATATGTGGGTGCTGGGAAGTGAATCCAGGTCCTCTGCAAGAGCAGCAGAGCAGCTAGTACTCTTAACCTCTGAGCTATCGCTCCAGCCCTGTTCATTGTTTTTGATAATACCATTCAAGAGTTTTATAAGAGCACTTACAGGACTGAGCTGGCAAGACAATTCAGTGTGTATAGAAAGGCACTTGCTAAGCCTAACAACCTGGGTTTGATCCCTTCGACCCACTTGGTGGAGGGAGAGAACCAACTCCTGCAGGCTGTCCTTGGACCTTCAGTTTCCCACTGTGACACATGTATGCATGCAGACACAAAAAATAAGTAAACAAGTGAAAATTAAAAGATATTTTTGAAAAAGATCACTTGTAAGTATAAACGAAGGTATAGAAAATTATATTACTTGTAAGGCAAGGTAAAAGAAGGTATGCCATTTCTATTTATTGTATGAGTATTAACAACCTAGTTGTTAATTAGTTATAGAATTTCAATTATTCACTATGAAGTCCTTTAAATTCTGTAAGTTATTCAGTATTAGTTACAAACTTGTAAACTTAAGTGTCACACTAACCTTAACCTTTCTTTTCATTTCTTTTTTTAATCAGTTCTCTGAGAGTGTGAGTGGCACAAAATTTGAGGAAGATCATCTTTCCCATTATTCTCCCTGGTCTTGTGGCACCATAGGCTCTTGTATCAGTGCCATTGATTCAGAGCCCAAAGATGTCATTGCTAATTCAAATGCTGTGCTAATGGTATGATTTACTTGATTGGGGAAGAGGAGGTGGGTTTTGGAGGTAGGGATGATAATGTTGATACCTCCAAGTTTTAAGATAAATACTTTTGTCTTTATGGTGTGACTATATAACTCATCTACAACTAGTAGGGATGTATTTAAATACATCTAAAATATGTTTAATGTGTAAATATTTGACCATAGTTTGATAGTTCAGTATATGTGTTACATTATCATTGAAGCTAAAATTAGTTTAAATTTTACAAGAAAAACTAATTACATGTCTTTTAATAGCATGTATTTGTATTTTCAGCTGCAGTAATTGCCTGTAGCTCTCTTGTTGACATTCTTTGGTTTATGTAGGATCTGGACAGTGGAGATGTTAAAAGAAGAGTGCATTTATTTGAAACTCAGAGAAGGACAAAAGAAGAAGACCCAATAATTCCCTTTAGTGATGGACCCATCATCTCAAAATGGGGTGCAATTTCCAGATCCTCACGTACAGGTTACCATACAACAGATCCTGTCCAGGCCACTGCTTCCCAAGGAAGTGCAACAAAGCCCATCAGTGTATCAGGTAATCCATTTAAGTAAGACCAAAGTATTCTATACCATGTCCTTTTGATTCCTTACCTGGGAGATAGAACATTTCTTCCATTTAATAACCATATTAAACTGAGAATTAAATGGTTTAAGCAGAACCTTATGGCTAGTGGGAAAAACTACACAGCTATTTTGAAAAGTATGTATTCATATTTATACTTATTTACTGATTTTATATTTATATGATTCTTTTTGTTGCTATTTTGGTTTTTGTTTTATTTTTTCTTTATTTATTTTGGTTTTTTGAGACAGGGTTTCCCTATAACCCGAGCTAGCCAAGAACTCACTATGTAAACCAGGCTGGCCTTGATCTCACAGAGATTCACCTGCCTCTGCTTCCTAAGTACTGGAATTAAAGGTGTGAGCCACCACACCTCTTATTATACTAGCTGTTTATTATTTATTTCTTTAATATGTATGAGTGTTTTGTCTGCATGTATATACGTGCACCCATGTTTTGTGGTGCCCATGAAGGCCAGAAGAGGGTGTTGGATCCACTGGAACTGTACCCTAGGCTAACTTCAAACTTGTCCCAGTACACCTACGTCAGCCTTTAAAGTGCTGGGATTTTAGATGTGCACTACCTTATCTGGCTTGTTTGCACTTTTCTAATAATTGTTTCTTCCTGAATTGTTGTAGATTATGTCCCTTATGTCAATGCTGTTGATTCAAGGTGGAGTTCATACAGCAATGAGGCCACATCATCAGCACACTATATTGAACGGTAATATTCTTACTTCTTTAGCATTCTTTACTTTTAGCTATCTTCAAAATATAAAACCCACCCCAGTTGTCTGTGGAATAAGCTCTGCTAATTTGAGCTATGTAACAAGCACCTGAAACTAATTTTACATTTGGAATGATGACTGACACATTCAGGGTTGATCAGTTTCATAGAACATAGTCATTAATGCTTTAGTTGCCTCATTTATTTCACTTTTGCTACAGTGTACGTTCTTCTTTTTAAAGGGACAGGTTCATTGTTACTGATTTGTCTGGCCATAGAAAGCATTCCAGTACTGGTGACCTTTTGAGTATTGAACTTCAGCAGGTAAGCTCTGTGTATTTAGCTTTGATTTTTAAAAAAGTACAAAGATAATCGAAAGCTAAGCTTATGTTTTCCTCTCTCTTCATGGAGGCCAAGAGTAACTCATTACTTCTTCAGAGGGAGGCCAATGCTCTGGCCATGCAACAAAAGTGGAATTCCCTGGATGAAGGCCGTCACCTTACTTTGAATCTTCTAAGCAAGGAAATTGAACTGAGAAATGGAGAGGTAAAGAGATGGAATTGTTCAGCTTCATGCTTAGTGCATTTGCTCACTGCTGCTGCATATCGGCATACATCATTTCTTAGTGTATTTTTCTGATGAGAATGATTCATTACTTCTTAAAACTTAGAGTAGAAATAAAAATGTAGTCCCAAATTAGAATTCCCATTGTAATTTTTTAAAAGAGGACTTCATTTCTGCAGATATAAAATTAGTACTTTTCTTATTTGCAGAGTGATTATACAGAAGACACAGTAGATACTAAGCCCGATAGGGATATTGAGTTAGAACTTTCGGCACTTGATACTGATGAACCTGATGGACAAAGTGAACAAATTGAAGTAAGTGCCACACTCAGAGACCTAGGCTTTGTTCCATTGTCAATTAAGATGTATAAAATGCTGTCACTGAAGCATTAACATTTTTATATTCTTAGGAAATTCTGGACATACAACTTGGTATCAGTTCTCAAAATGATCAGTTGCTGAATGGAACAGTAGAAAATGGTCATCCAGTCCAGCAGCACCAGAAGGAGCCAATAAAACAGAGGAGACAGAGTTTAGGTGAAGACCGTGTGATTCTGTGAGTGTTAGACAGATACTTCATAGCCACTGGCTATAGGGCATAAATACTTACAGAAACAGATGCAGTGTTAAATTCATTTTTAGCTTTGTATTATGAGAGGAAAACCTTATATAATAATGATTTGGTCAGTATTTTTAGAGAAATTTGAATTAGTAAAATAATCCATTTTAATATTAAACCTGAAACTTGCTATTCGTTGGGATAAAAGTTCTTTTGTCTCTAACATCAAGCTATATTTAATTTGGTTAAACTTCTAGGTCATGGAATAGAAAATTAATCCTAGATTAAAAGCTGGTCATGGCAGTACATGCCTGTAATGCCAGCATTCATCAGGCAGAGGCAGAAGGGTTGTTACAAGTTCAACGCCAACATACAGAGTTGTAGGCTGTCATGGGCTGCATAGCAACACCCTGTCTAAAAAACAAACAATAAAAACTGAAATACGCCACATGTGATGGCACAGGCCTTATGTCCCAGCACTCCAGAGGCAGAGGCAGGTTTATCTCTGTGAGATCAAGGTTAGCCTGGTCTACATAGTGAGTTCCAGGATAGCTGGGGCTACAGGGAGACCCTGTCTCAAAAAGACTGAAAAAAAAAAAAAGAAATGAAGAAACAACAACAGTAAAACTTCAAGTGTTTCTTGTTTTAAAAAATCATTTTAAGACCTTCTTGGCTATTTTGTATAATTATTGCCAAAGATATGAGCCTAACCTTAAACTTCATTTGTATGTCTTTAAACCAATGTTTTAATTTTCTTATAAATTTTGGAAAATAAGACCTATTCAGTGCCTTCTAGTACTTTTCTTGCTAAAGAAGATAATGCTTTTTCTGCAGAGGGTCTTAAGGTCTGATACTCTTTAAGTAAGCATGGATGGTAACTTACATGTTTTCAATTAAAACTAATTTGCTTTCACTGTCATTTATTTTTCTTCTCAGGGAGGAGCAAAAAACAATTCTGCCGGTAACGTCTTGCTTTAGCCAGCCACTCCCAGTGTCCATTAGCAGTTCCAGTTGCCTCCCCATCACCACGTCTGTCAGTGTTGGCAGCCTCATTCTGAAAACTCATGTTATGTCTGAAGATAAAAACGACTTTTTAAAACCAATTGCAAATGGGAAGATGGTTAACAGCTGAAAGGAGGTTCATCTTTCAAATTTGTGACCACACCATGGAAGCATTTACACTAGCTTTTTATATATATAATATATATTATATAATGTATATTTTTTTTAAAAAAAAAGATATTACTGGGGGCATCCATTTCCTGTGGACTCTTTGATACTTCAAGCCCTCTTGCATTAGCATTATGAAAAAAAAAAGGAAAATTTACTTTACTAGGGTAACGTTCACTTTCCAGAAGTGATTGGAATTTGGACAACATTTAACTTAAGCTTCAAGCAGCTTTTTATGAGTTTGTAGCAACCCGGTGCAGTAACTGAGCCATTTCCTATTTTAAATGGCTTCTACAGTAAATTAACAACTCAGTTATTAAACTAGCAGGATCCTACAATGATACATCTAGTGAAAGTAGACTTAATTAACTTATTTATTTCTATTTTATGTTTCACTGAGAGAAATTTCCATCTCATTCCAGCTGCTTTATTTATCTTTTTCATTGGACTTTGCATGGATTTCTTTCTTCTTTTTTTTAATTTTACTTTTTATTTTGAAGAGTGGAGTTAGATGTTCTTACCATAGAATTTTACAGGGTTATATACTAGCTTTCTTTACTGCATTATATGTAGGAGTGTGGTGCAGTGCTTTTATCTGTAGCATTTAATTTTTTTAATTTTCCATTTTTCAAGAATAGTTTCTGCGTTAATATTTATACACAGGCTACTTGTTGAAGTAATTAATTAAAATATAACCAAGTGCCTAAGTCTTTCAGCTGATGTACTAGATATTAAATTCTCCTAAGTTATGCAGAATCGTTTTTACAATTTTGATAAATTATGCACTAATGTAATGGCAGTTTTTTAAAATGCAGATGTAAGCCTGTACATTATTGAATCTGATGACTTGGCAAAAGAATCAGGTGCTTTCAGCTTTCTTGAGAAAACCCTGTATGTAGCCTTTGCACTGATTACCAAGATGGGATTGCTGGGTCTTTAATTTAAAGAAATTAATTTGGATGTTCATTGCATTATTTTAGTTAGATATTGTTTTTTGTTTTTTCGTGTTGGGTTTAATTTTCTGTGTTTTCTGTTAGGTTGATAAGACTTTGAACCATGTAGTAGTAGAACATTGGCTAACACTTACCCATACTTAAAACATGAATAATTTCTGCCCTGCTGTGACTAAATTTGTTTTCACATTACTGTGACTGAAATTGTTTTCACTTGGCATCAGAGAATATGCAGTGTGTTCAGCTGTGCCCCAGGTTTGTGGGTGGTATTTTACTGAAACTTAAATTTCAGTCAATGTTTAAAGACAAAAGCTGGGCATTCCTTCCTGGTGGGTGGTCTTACCTATAGTTTTATCTTTTTGTTTTTCCTCCATTTCTTTAAGATTAGTTTGACTTTTATTATTTTTTTAATTAACTTCTGTGAAGTTGTTTACTCTGAAAATTGTACTGGAATATTTTAAGCCAAGCTGATCTTTCACCAGGTGTACTGTATGTAAGGGCTTTTCCTGCTAGCAAGATGCTTAAACAGGATCATGTTATTGGTCGTCTGAGCTATTTAGTTATTTTACAAAACCACAACATTGTATCAGATAAGATTTTGATAAAAGTTTTGTGCACATTTCCAGGGGTGGGAGGGTTGACATTTCCCTGAAATTTCTTGATCAGAATGAGTAAGTACTGGTGTTTGATACCTGTCTTAATGAACATGCTCATAAGGTGACTGATAAGTTGTAAATATACCTGAGAAACAAAGGGGGTAGTTTTGATATTCTGGTGTCAGTATGGAAGATCTTACACATTTATTTAATACTCAAGTGTATGAAGATGTTCGTTTGTAGCATAACAGCACAGTAGCCTTGACTGCGTTTCCTTTGGTTAGTACTGTACCTTTTTGCCATGGCCAGTGCTCCCCATCCCTACAAAGACATTTTATTTATTTCTCTCTGTAACCTGAAATGAATAGGAACAAGAGTTTTAAACCATGTTACATTAACTTATTTCTGACATTATAAATTAGCCTAGGATATTACAGGAACCTGATTGTTATATAATTTATATCAGAACCTTTCTATAAATATGAGCTTACTACATTTGAAATGCTTCCAATGTACTTTTTTTTTTCTGCTGTTTGTAATTCCAAAAAGGATATGTAAACCAGTCTGTCTATTTCATGGATATTTAATAGTGAGATCTTCCATGTTGAAGGTAATGTATTTTTTTTTAAGATTTTAAAATTGCTATTTTGTTACAAAATAGAGACCTATTAACAGTTTGAGAGCTCCTTATGTGCCCTCAGGGAAAGAACCCTCTGTGCAACAGAACTACACAAAACATCTTCAGCATGTTCTGAGGGTGAATATATACTACATAAATTGATCTTGTGTATTTAACCTTATCTTTTTAATTTTAAAATTGAAATTTTGAAACTTGGTTGTGCTCTGCTGGAGGGGGTTGGGATGCTTAGGTGTTTGCCTACTTGTCCAGTAAATTACATTTGCATCAATGTATGTATATACCTGCCAACCTTATTGGTATGTCTCAAAACATTTATATTAAAATAATGCTTGTCTTGCAGCAGGTGATCCCATAAAACAGTAACTCAAGATTCTTAAAGTCTTGCTCTTTTTCACTAACAACATACGAATTGTTTGTGTTGAGGTTATTCTGTGCTGCATCTTTATGTGATGACCACCTACTGTCTTGTCTGTTTTGGTGGGTTTAATGTGAAATAAAGCCATTAGGTCTCTGCCACATTAGAAGAAAGAACAGTTCATCTGACCTTCTTCAGAATGGTACCTACTGATGTCCTAGAGGAAATAGTACAAACAGACCTGCCTAGAATGTGGCTTTTTAAATTGGGGCAATTGTCACTATCCCTTTACCAAAACATTATGATGTACGCCTTTGGAATTAGAGGCTACAGAGCAATAGAAGAGGAAATTTGTAATGTTGATAACTAAACTGCATGTTAACCTATGGGGCTAATTAGGAAAAAGCAGTCTGAAATCTGAAAAACAAGAAAATGGTATGTTTTTCCTTTCTTTGTTATAATTTTCAGTTTCTGAGTCCAATTCCTGAGTCCATTTGCCTCATTCCAATTCTGTGAATATAGTGTCACTGTTCGTCTTTTAGGCTCATTTCATTTTGTGAATTACACCAATCATATGTATGTTCCATCTTGTTAGTACCTAAACAGATCAGATTCTATCTTTGCTACCATGACTTATTTCAGTGCCATGCAATGAATCACTGAATGTGAGGAAAGTTGTACATTGTAATTTTTCAGTAAAGGTAGCTCATTACACCTGTGGCACTGATTACCTCCCTATTTACTCTAAAAGAGAATTAAACCTCCCATACTAAAACTGAAATTTTCCATTTATGTGGATCCTAGTCACTTTGACCTAGATTTCAAGTTGATGCTGAGTTACAAAGCACATCTGATTTTGTAATACTGCCTTGAGAATATTAAAGAATGCACAGTGATTTGTAGGAATTTTGAATGGGATCACTTAAATATTTTAAAAATTTGAGTTTAAAACCATACCTTATTTTAGCATTTTAGATGTGTTAAAGTCCATGTTGTCTTGTTAACCAGGGTTGGAACTTGTAACAATCAGATTCAGTATATGATTTTGCCTCTGAATCTGAGTATTTCTTCCCTTGCTTCTTTGAGTCATTTTCTGAGCAGACTGTCACTAGTATTGGTAGCTAATCACTAAAGGGAAAAGTTGCATTGCAACTATGTATTAGTTTTCTAGAAGAACTTTCTTGTGTTTTAGTGACTAAAGAGTATTGATGGGATCACTTACTGTAACTCCTTCTACAGAAGGACCCCTTCTGCAAGCAGAACATAAATGAACATGCTCAAGGAGTATCCCGTTTTCTAGAAACTGTTTGCTAGTAACTCCTTTATACTAGCTGTTCCTTTGTATGCCTTTGCTGGCAAGGGAATACAAGGAGCCAAAAACCACAGATCAGAACACCCCACATTTGAGTGGAGACTTATTTTTACTCTCTAAGGGCAGTTATTCCCCCAAATCCAAAACTGGCAGTTTATTTTTCTTTTTAACATAAAAAATTAAAAATATCCCCCAAACCAGTGGAAAACAGACACTGGCTGCACTTAGTACTGCCAAAAGCCAAGGTCATTTGCACATATTCCATCAACCTGTTGAGAATTAGGCCTCACTTTATAACCCAAGGCATGGAAGTGCATGCATTCTCTTAGCTGGGCAAACAATTATACTGTAGTTGTGATACAACACATGTGGCTTTTATTTGTACTGCACATATCCACTGTACAGCCACTTGGGAGTATCGTGGTTAGCTTGCAGCAACTGCTGTCTGCATTTATACTGTTTATTGCATATTCTTTTCCCTGGAAGTGAAAGAAAAATGTTTTTCTTGTTGCATTGATAACACTTTATAAATTGCTTAGCTGGAAAGTTTGGGAAAAGAGGCCTGTTTGTCAATTGTACAACCGATTGTGAAGCTTAGTGTGAATATTTTTACGTCTGTATTAGACATTTTCTTTGCAAATCTATTGTTCGATTGAAATGTAAATGAAATTAAAGATGGTGTACACCCATCATGTAAAAAGCAGGCACCATCTCTAAGATGGATTTAATGCTCATTTTTAAGGCATATACTCAGCTTCTATTTAAAACTATAATTTAAAATAATTCTGTACAATGAAATGGGGAATATATGTGGGAATAAATTCTATTCCATTTATTTCAATTTGAATTTCCAAATTGTAATATTTCCCTTTGTGCTATAGGAATAGGATTAAATGGGGGAAGGCTAGGACTCAAAGGCCTGTATGGGGGGAGGGCAGAGATGGAACAATGAGGGTTGTGATGATAGTGAATAGCAAAGAGTGAATTCTGTGTGTTTTTGCTGTAGCACTGAAGTGAAGAGATATTAGCTTTGGCTGTTCACAAAATAGAGCATCATGATTTTCAGTGTTTGAGAGAAAATTGATGGAAAAAGTTTGCAGTACTTGACATGTATTTGCATGCACAAAATAAAATTATTTGTCCACCTTAAAAGTTGTTTGCTTAGTGTCAATATTAAGTTTAAGGTATATTTTAGTTGTATTGATTTTCTTGATATATTTCTAATAAAACTAAAAGACACTCCTTAAGTGGGAACTTGAATGATCATCTGCTTCTTGCTTATATCATTGGGAAGTAAATGAATAGACCAAGGAGCTTGAAGTATTCCTTAATTCTGTTTTGACACTTCATTCAAGTCACAGCACTTTCTAAGTTGGAGATGGTGTAGAATAAATAATACTGAGTTTCCAGTCTGCTGGTGAGAGTAAGAAGGTACATAAATAACTAATACAAAGCGATGTGTTGTAAAAGTGTGAAAGTCATTCTGTAAGCTTCAGAAATAAGCAGAATGGCCTGAATCTTGACACCATTTTCACGGGCCATGGTGTAATTTTATTCATGCCCTCAGCTGATGTGTCTTGAGTCCCTGTCTGTGCTGGTCTTTAAGACTGAAAGTCAGTGAACTGAGCCCCTCATGGTGTAGAAAACGGGGAAGGCAAAGTTGAATAGCTCAGAGAGCTACATAAGAACTCAAAAGGGAAATGTTGGAGATAGTTGTAGTTGTGTTAAGAAGCGGTGTTTTTCTGTGAAATAACCTCTGGCTAGTCTTGTACGCAGAATATTTTACCCGTAACAGGTTTCCTTCAAACTCACTTGATCTGGACCCCTGTTTTATATTTGAATCTTATATTTGAAATGTTGCATGATTTGCCAAGACCTCATAATCAGAATGGAGTAGAGTCAGAATTCTATCTTTCTGCCTCCCAAAAAGTTAATGGTGATGATAGTTGGATCCTGTTTCCACCTAAGTGATTATGGATTGGGGCTTCCATGAGCAATAATTTAAGTGGTTAACTCTTAGAGCACTTACTTTATTCCAGACAGAGCGCTAGGTGCTAATAGGTATAATGTTAGGATCATTATATTGTCACCATTTGCAGAAAAGGGAGACAGAGATGTTAGAGAATTTGCCCAGGTTCACGCAGCTAGAAGAGATAGATGGGGATTTTTTAAAGGTCAGTGTATACCACACTAAAGAGATTACAAGAGAATCTCAGAAGTTAGGTAAACTGAATGATTTGGGATTTTTTTGTTTTTTATCTTTTGTCTTTTTAAGACAGGGTCTCCCTGTAGCTTCAGCTGTCCTGGAACTCGCTGTGTAGACCAGGGTGGCCTTGAACTCAGAGATCTGCCTGCCTCTGCCTCAAGGGTGCTGTGATTAAAGGTGTGAACCACCACACCCAGCTTGTTTTATCTTTTTTTGAGACAGGGTTTCCCTGTAGCCCCAGCTGGCCTGGAACTTCTTGGTAGACCAGGCTGGCCTTGAACTCACAGAGATCCACCTGCCTCTGTATCCTGAGTGCTGGGATTCAAGGTGTGTGCCACCACGCCTGGCGATTTAGGGTTTTAGAAAGATCACTCTGTCAGTAATGTGAAAGATGAGCTGGAGACAGACCAGCAGGGAGGCCAGGTCAACATGTAGGTAAGAAGTGTGGACAGACAGCATGACTGAGCAGAGTTGAGGGGAAAGATCATTTAAAGAGCAGAAGGGAGCAACTGACCAGATTTGTTTTGCAAAACAAAATTTCATTAGACATCTATATATTACAGAGCATCGAAATTTGTTTAAAATCACTAGCCCTATTTTACTGAGGACAGACATAATCATCACATGCAATCTTACATAAGCCCTAGAATGACTGTGGAGTCCAGGAAGAAGGAGAAGGACAGTCATGGTTAGATGATCCAGGCAGAAGAAAGAAAAAATTAAGGGTTTTTTAGATCTCACATACCCTGGGCTGACCTCAAACTTAATGTAACCCAGCCTGGCCTCAAACTCGGAATTCTCCTGAATACTGAGATCACAGGTGTGCACCCCTACACCCATCAAGAAAAGGAAGATTCATGAAAGAAATGAAATTTCAGAGAGCTTTTGTTATAGTTATTACCTGTTGAAATAATTGTATCTTCAGCAGGGTAGCCACAGGGTAGCAGCTTCAAGACTAGATCTCCAGGTCTTAACCCAACGTCTGGAAATCATTGATGGAGAGTAATGAGAGGTGCAGTTTCAAGTAGAAAGCTAAGCCCAAGAGAATGGCGGTCAACAACACAAAACCTTTGTATTTTGAAATAATTACAGATTCATAGAAAGTTTCATCAAGTCCAGGCATGACTCTGTACCCTTCACATACTTGGTCCCATGGTAGCATCTTACATAACTAGTACAGTATCAAAACTAGGAAATTGACATCTGATGCAATCCACAGACCTTATTTACACCTCACAGCTTCATAGTCTTCACTTGTGTGTGCACACGTGCAGTGGTGTGTGTAGGTGTTTCTATGCAGTTTCCTCACACTTAAGTTTGTGGAAAGGCCACTGCTGAGATAACTGATTCCTCCCCTCAGCAGTCCTTCCCTCTAGCACTTTATTTTCACATACCTTTACTTCCCAAACCCTGGCAGCCACCAATCTGTTCATCTCTGTAATTTTGTCATAATGAGAATGTTACATGAATGAAATTATACCGTATGTAACCTTTTGAGATTGGCTTTTTTTCCAGAATTCAGCACAATTACCTTGAACTCTATCCAAATTGTTGCATGTGTTAATAGTTTGTTCCTTTATATTGCTGAGTAGTAAACCATGGTATGGATGTACCATGGTTTGTTTAACCATCGCTCATTAAAAAGCATTTGAGTTGTTTCAGACTTTTTATAAATAAAGTTGCTATGAACATTTGCATACATGTGTGGGTTTTTTTTTAAATTTCTGAACTATTGAGCAAATAAATTGGTATTCTTTGTCTACCTTTGAAAGGGACAATAATTTAGACTATGAAGTCTCAGCTTAGACAAATTCCTTAAAAATTCAGTTTGCCAAAATGGATAAGATGAAAAAGAAAATGGGCATGCCCCTCTATTCATTTTCTGCTGTCATCTGAATTGCCCCCCAGACAGTACCGTAACAGTAGCGCTTACTGTCTCGTAGGTTGTATAGGTGAGGAAGCTGCATGTGACCAGAACAGGTCTTGTGCTTTGGGTCACTCTTCTGAAGCTGCAGTCCAGGTGTTGGCTGGTACCATAGTCCTCTCACAGCTCAACTGTTCAAGTTCACTCCTGTGATGGCTGGCAGGAGCCCCTTCCTTATGAACTGTTGGAATGAAGGCTTTGGGGTTCTGCTGGCTGTTAGCTAGAGGCTGCTGTCCTTCAGTTCCTTTTCGCATGAGCCTCTGTAGGACATCTCACAATATGAAATTGGCTCATCCAGATAGCAAGCAAGAAAAGCCATTTAGAACAGGCAGGATATTTTCAGCCTTAAAAGCAAGGCCCTACGGCAGGTCCACACTTGAGGGAAGGAGGTTACACAACAGCATGAATCTCAGAGGGTAGGGTTCTTGAGAAATTGTGTCAGATTTTGTCCAGTCAGGAGATAGAAACCATGCAGTGAGCTGTATGGGAGAATGTTATTACTCAACACTAATAAAGGAGTAACTAAGATAAAAAGGAATTCCACATGGTACACTGTGGCTTGGGGAAGAGTACCTAAGAAGGACAGAGTTGGAGCCCCTTCTCAAGCCTGGGCTTCAGGCCGCACCTGAGAAACTAGTTCAGCCTGTTGGGCAGGTTCATCGAGGCCCAACTATTCTGCGCAGTCGAGGTGTACAGCCTGCAGGGGAAATATGCACAGCAGGCCTTTGGAAGGTGTGTGAGGGTGGGGAGAGCAGGAAACCTTCAGGGCACCAGTTTCTGTGGCATGGGAAAACTATTGGTAGGTTGCAGTGTCACCAAGAGACCACGTGCTAGATGCATGGCTGGGGAAATCAGCCGCACCTGGCCTGTTGTACCACTCCATTCCTGCCTTGTCCTCCAGTGCTCTGGGCAGGAAGAACCTTCATTGTGCTCGCTACAGAGGAAGGAGAGATGCTTCAAGGAATTCTTGTTCAAGAGCCCAAACTGAAGAAGAGTGAATTGAGCTGGGCAGCAATAAATTTATGAGCACAGATGTTTACAAGCCACCTGCCATGGCTTTACCCTGACAAAGGAAACTGAATTCATTACAGAAAGCCTTCCCACAAAGAAAATGCCAGACTGATGGTTTCTTTTTTTTATAAATATTTTTTATCATTTTTATTCCATGTGCATGGGTGCATTGCCTGCATGTATGTGAGTGCACCCGTGCCATGCAATGCCGCGGAGGTCAGAAGAGGGCTTCAGATTCCCCTGGAACTGGAGTTAAGGACGGTTCGTAGCTGCCATGTGGGTGCTGGTAATTGAACCCGTGTCCTCTGCAAGGGCAGTCAGTGCTCTTAACCACTGAGCCATCTCTCCAGCCCCAGGTTTCTTAAGTAAATTCTATTAAATACTTAGAAATAATGCCAGTTTTACAAAAGCTCTTAAGAAATGTACATATTAACTTCCACCTTGTTTTACTAAACCAGTGTAACCCTGACAATAAAACCAGACCGTGACTACAAAGAAATCCTTAAAATCATAAATTTAAAGATCCTTGATATGCCATGTACATACAAATTTTAGCATATAAACATAATAAATACAACGTATCAAGTCCAAATAGAACTTAATTCAAGAACACAGGGTTGGTTTAGAATTCGAAGATGAATCTGTGTAATTGAGCATATTAACAGAATAAGCCCTATATTCTGTTATAAAGTCTCAGTTTAATAGAGCTCTTCTGGTTGTCATATATCATAAGGAAAATAAACATTCTCAAAAGATTTTTGTCTTTATATTTTGAAGGGTGTGGGCTATTAAATACTGTTACCAAATTAGTACTACTAAAATTATGGGAACAGAGTTTCTTGATTTTTTTTCCCCCTCATGACTTAGGCAGTATTAAAATTAATTGCTTTAAGATAATCCAACATCTAAAGAAAATTGCACTTACATCAGTCCTAAAGGTGCCTTTTTAAGGTTGTATATTCTGGATTCCTAATAAGAAAGACATTTAGTCATAACAAACTGAACACCCTGCCCAAATAAAAAGAAGAGAAAAACAGAGGAAAGGGGAAGGAAGTGACAGGGAATGGGAAAGACAAGTCAGATGGACAGACTGGGTATTTCGAACAGTCCTCAGACCATCTCAAAACCATCTATATATTTTAAATATAGTCATGTACCACTTATGCAGGACACATTGTGGAAGACACACTGAGAGATTTCATCATGCAAAGATACAGTATACACAAACTAAGAAGGCTATCATGTCACTAAGCAATATAACTTCAATGGGAGCACCATTGAACATGTGTGATCCATCATTGACCAAAACGTCACTATTTGACATAAGACTATAGTTAACAACAAAACAATCCAAGAGACAAAGACAGATTTATTATAAATTTATAGATATTACTAAAAACAACAGTAACTTGCTTTACCTCTATCATTGGAAAAACTGTAAAAATAGAACATGCCTAAGACCCCTTTGAGTTTAAGCATTTGTCCATGATTTTCACACAGTTACTTCAAAACTTTTTTATTATTGCTGTTTTTTTTTTCTCAGACAGGGTCTCCCTGTAGCCCCATCTGGCCTGAACTTACTATGGAGGCCAAACTGGCCTTGATCTCACAGAGATTTCTTTCTCTGCCTCTGCCTCCTGAGTACTGAGATTGAAGGCCTGTGCCACCATGCCTGGTTCTTCAAAGGTTTAAATATATTTAATAATAGTTTGTAAATCTGGCTGAAGAGTTTCCTTTGCTAAAAAGGAAATGCAAATGCTTTAATAGTTACAAAACAACTTACGAATTTTTCTCATTAGAGAATACCTTTAATATGTTCTACTGATAATATAGGAGAGGTAAAATAAATGTTAAAATGAATTACATGGGGGCTGGAGAGATGGCTCAGTGGTTAAGAACACTGTTCTTGCAGAAGACCCAGGTTCGAATCCCAGCACCCACATGGCAGCTAACAACTGTCCATAACTCCAGTTCCAGGGGCTCCGACAGCCTCTTCTGTCCTCCACAGGCATTGCACAACACGGATGCACTTACCTACATGCAGGCATAACACTCATACACATAAAATAAAAATAATAAAATAGTAAAAATAAATAAATTACATGGTTCTACTTATTAAACCAAAACTTTATTCACATCATCCCCAAATTCTGGCAAGATAGAAGGGGTGGTTCCGTTGGATCTCGTTAGACAAATACTAACTCATGTCCATTGTCATATTCCTAAAATGCAAGACATTCCCAACAAGATCACCACTGGATGTATTCTTCTCACGCATACAACAAGAGCCTGCAGATATTAAAAGGGACACCAGTGAAGGTAAGTGTTAAAAGTGATTTTGGAAACAGGCATTCTTTCGTATTATCATGTATGTGCTTGGGTGTGCATGCATGTGGAGGCCAGAAGTTGACAATGGATAATTGGGTGTCTTCCTTAGTCAATCTCTATCCTTTAAAAAGAACTTTTCAAAATATTTATTTACATGTGTGTATGTGTCTGTGTGAGTGTATGCACACACATTCATGGTGCATGTGTTTATACATACACAAGGAGGCCAGAAGAAGGCATCGGGTATTCTCTATCACTCTCCTACCTATTCCTTTTTGAGGCAGTGGCTCTCCCTGAACCTGGGGCTTGTGTTTTCTTGGCTTCAGTAGAAGCAAGCCCTGGCAATCCTCCTTTGGAGGTGGGGTTCCAAGTGTGTGTAGAATGCCTGGTTTGTTACATGCCTGCTGAAATCAGAACTCTGATCCTCTTGGTTGTACAGCAAGATCTCTCAACTGCTGAGCCATCCCTCCAGGACCTTACACAAATATTTTGAGACAGTATCTCACTGAACTCAAAACTTACTGATTAGGTTAGGCTGGTTGGTCAGTGAGCTCCAGGGATCCACCTGTCTCTGCCTTCTCAGTGTTGGGATTACCAGTGAGTGCTCCCACAGCCAGCTTTTTATGTGGGTGCTGGGGATCTGAACTCAGGCCCTCACACTTGTGCAGCAAGCACTTTACCGACTGATACAACTCTCCAACCCCAAGAACAGGTATTCTTTTCAAAAATATTTATTATTCTTATTTTATGTATATGAGTGTTATGCCTGCATGTAGATAAGTGCACCTGTGTCGTGCAATGCCCAAGGAGGACAGAAGAGGCTGTCAGATTTCCTGGAACTGGAGGTATGGACAGTTGTTAGCTGCCATATGGGTACTGGGATTCGAACCTGGGTCTTCTGCAAGAACAGTCAGTGTTCTTAGCTGCTGAGCCATCTCTCCAGCCCCCAGAACAGGTATTCTTAACCACATACAAAATTTATTCTCAAACTCTAGGGATAGCTGGGCATGGTGATACATGCCTTAAACCAAGCACTCAGGAGGCAGAGGAAGGTGGATCTCTGTGAGACTGAAGCCAGCCTAGTGCTGCAAGGAGAACCTGTCTCAACATCTCTCCCCCACAAAAACACCACTTTATGTATAGGAATGTCCAACCTTTTTTTTTGTTTTTTGTTTTTTGACACCCCAACACAACCAACATGATGTTATCATCTACAAAGTTAATACTTGAAAACCATGCAATCAAGTTAAAAAACTGCAAAAAAAAATCCTCATAATGCTTTATGTAAGTGTACGATTTTGTGTTGGGCACATTCATAGCTATCTTGGGGCACATGCAGCCTGAAGACCTGGGATTAGACACATCTATTAGGACATCATATGCATTAGTACACAACTCCCAGTATAAATATGCTTAAGACCATACACTCTTGATAACCAAATGTATTGATTGTGAGTCTTAGCACATGATCTCCAAAAGCAGATAGATCACTTTAGCCACAGAGTTTCAGGCCTGCCTGGATGCACAGGAGACCCTACTGTAAAGATTAAAGAACAGTAGAAAAGGGGACGGGTCCTGGAACAGACTTGTAGTTTTCACATCAGAAGTCAGCCACTGTTATTCTAACTTGTGTAATCAGAGAACCAAGCTAACTTCGAGTCAACACTAGGTTTTCCAGCACTCATCTGTACAGTATTTGTTTTCTTTTAATGTCATAACAAGTGAATGCAATTAACTTAAAACAATGCAAATTATCTGTTTCCCTAGGTCAGAAATCTAGGATTGAAATCAAGGTGTTGGTAGGACTTCATTCCCTTCTGAAGCCTTGGGAAGAATCCACTTCCACACTTGTTCTGGTTCTGAGCGTTCAGCTCCCTATGGCTATTTTATAGGTCTAAAGTTCCCATCTCCTTGCAGGCCATCAGCTTTGAGGTTCTTTGTTTTTAGGCTCTTGACATTCTTTATCATATTCAAACCAGCAACCAATATGTTGAATTCCTTGCATGCTTCAATTCTTTCTGGCTTCTGCCATGCTTGGGGTGGGGGGCGGTGGTAAGGGAGGCTGCTTTCAAAGATTCTTTGATGACATTTGGCCCATTCTGATAATTCAGAATGTGACCCCCCCCAAAGCCACACCTATGTTAAAGATTCTTCAAGGCTGATGGACTGATTAGAATGCCATGATTGTAGAGAGTTGGAATGTTGCAGCTCCAGAGTCAAGATTATTTTAGGGCCTATGTTTATCTTTTATCTTTTCATTGTTCACCTCTGTGTCTGACATAACATCCTTGTGACTATCATGTGAAGCCTTTTGAAATGTGTTAACAGATCATTAGCTTCCACCAAACCAAATGCAAAGAATGTCATTAGATGTCTGAAACCTGCCTACTGTAACCTCCCTACCTAATGTGCTCGCCAATATATTTGAAAAGTGCCTTGATTTATGATTTTGTTCTGTAACTCACAATCTTCGTGAACCTGTAGAACATGATATTTGGGGTAACCTGAATCCATGCTCCCTGACCATGTCACTCATATTTGGCTCCAGAATAAACTCTCTCTTACTCCTTAATGTTAGGGTTCCAAATAGCAGCAGCTCCCCCACTCCCCAACAGGGACCTACAGACTTTGGAGCCTGGAAAAGGGAACTTAGCTGATAAGCACCTTGACCTTTGAGGTCAAGAAGAACAAACTCTGCTGAGAAGCAGCCTGCCTTTCCTCTGACCTCCAAAGATAAGATAAG
>NW_008331486.1:724248-725115 GCF_000622305.1 Nannospalax galili | reverse complement strand
TCTCTCTCTCTCTCTCTCTCTCTCTCTCTCTCTCTCTCCCTCTCTCTCTCTCCTCTCCCTCTTTTCACTGGCTACTGTGAGCTTCATCTAGGCCTCTCCATTCTCCACTCCCGGTCCATCTCGGCCTCCGGGCCCATTCTCCTACTGGCTCATAACGCACCACATTGCAGAACCTCTCCTAACTCGTTTTTACTCACTCAAAATCACATCGGTGTGTGGGAGGTTCCGCCATGCCTTTGACTACAGGACGCTGTGGTCACTGGCAGGGACACGCACAACTCGTATTCCCCCCCCCCAGTGATTGCAGGACGCTGCCCTGGAGTTCGGGAATTTAACTCGAATCAGCAATAGAAAAAACGGACGCTTTTCTTTTGTTGCCTGATTCTTCTCGTTCTTGTTTTTATGTGACCTAAGCCAAACCTTTATCTTCCTCCTTTCTCTCTCTCCCACTCTACCACTCTCTCTCTCTCTCTCTCTCACTCTCTCCCCTGTAATCTTCCTTTTTGTTCCCCCACCCACCAGCTGAGGTCTTTAACTCTTCTTTTGCTTTCAGATCAAAAACACCTAAAATTCTTGTGCACCACTTCCTGGCCTCAGTACAAACTAGATAATAACTCTGTTTGGCCAAACACTGGAACCTTAGACCTCAATATTTTAAAAGATTTGGAAAACTTCTGCCAGCGTAATGGCAAGCAGTCTGAACTACCCTACACCCACGCCTTTCTTGACCTCTGTGGCACACCGGTGTGTGGGAGGTTCCGCCCTGCCTTTGACTACAGGACACTGTGGCCACTGGCGGGGACACGCACAACTCGTATTCCCTGCCCCCCCCCCCCCGCGAGTCGAGGGGGGCCCCCCCGGGTGGGG
>NW_008331486.1:698595-719945 GCF_000622305.1 Nannospalax galili | reverse complement strand
TTTCCCTTCCCCGAGGGAAAGGTGCCCCATGCGAAATAAAGCTGTATCCCGCTGAGAATTCCATCTGTGCCTCGGTGCCTCATCCATCCGCTTGTGCTCTCCACCACCCGCTCGCTCTCTCCAACATTCCTATCTATCACTTTTCAAGTGAAAGCTGTATTTTTGCATCAACAAGGATAATTTCCCTGTTTTATAATCAACAATACAGGGGGAAACAGGGTTCCCTTTCAGAGTTCTTGGTCTCTTTCATAAAAGAATTTAAGAATCAACTTAAACAGAAGCTTTAGGACAATTTTATTAGAATCTAAGGAAAAATCCTCAGGGCAGGCAAGCTGTAGATCCCAGAAGCAGCTCTTAGGAGGAGAATGCAGGAGAAAAGGAAAAAAAAAATAACCATAAAGCCACGCCTGTTAGAGCTGGCATGGAGGTCAGACACTGAAGGACAGACTAGCAGCCACATGCTGGGGAAGGAAAGGGCACTTTAGAGGAAAACGTAAAGAAATCCAAGACGTTGGGGCTGCCCAAAGCATGAAGGAAAGCATGGTTAGAAAAAGAAGTAAGGCTGGGCATGGTGGTGCACACCTTTACTCCCAGCACTCAAGAGGCAGAGTCAGGCAGATCTCTGTGAGTTCAAGTTCACTCTGGTCTATATAGTAAGTTCCAGGGAAGGTTGACTATCAGTTATCTGGAGAATGAGCTGGGGAGTGGGGCAAAGCAGACCGTGAAAAATAGGCTTGCTCAGTGCTAGGAGCAAGCTACCCAATTCAGTAGTTACAGTCCTACAGTCTCAGGGATTAAGGGGTATAATCTTGGGGACTATAATTATGCCTATCACATCATCAAAGAGTGGAGGTTACACAGCAGCAAATTACCACACACATGGAGGGGGGGGGATAATCACCTCTAGGGAGAGATGAGACTTGAGCACTTTCTCACTCAAGTTAGATACAGCCATAAAGCAATATGCATATGATGAACATAAGTACATCCTTTTAAAAAAAATGCATCTGTTTCTGGATCTCCCACACTATCATTGCTGTGAGCCTATGGGAACATCACCTACACAAATTGCAACAGAAATATTATCAAGAAAAGAATTTTCCTAATTTAACTTTTTTAAATGTTCACTGCTGATCTTTCTGTGATCTTGTATCTTGCACTTTTCTGAAATCATTAGAATACTTGTTTTATTTTTATTTATTTTATTTTATTTACTTTCTTTTGAAACAGGATCTTCCTGTAGCTCCAGCTGACCTGGAACTCACTATGTAGACCAGGCTGGCCTTGAACTCACAGAGATCGCCTGCCTCTGCTTCCCAAGTGCTGGGATTAAAGGCATGAGCCGCCACATAGGGCTCTTAAGTACCTGCTAATAAAACTTATAAAACAAGTGACCCAGGACTAGAGAGACAGCTCAGTGGTTAGCAGCACTGGCTACTCTTGAAGAGGACCCAGGTTCAGTTCCCAGCACTCACATGGCGGCTAACAACTCCATCTTCAGAACTCCAATTTCAGGGAATCTAATGCCCTCTTCTGACCTCCACAGGCATTACATGACATGTGTGCACTTACATACATGCAGGCAAAACACTCAGAAACATAAAATTAAAAAAAGATTGACTAATAGTGCTGGATAGTTTTAGTTCTCAACTTGACACAGCTGGATTAAGGGAGCCTCAATTGGGGAATTGTCTCCATTGGACTGGCCTGTGGCCATGTCTGTGAAGCATTTTCTTGATTGAGTGATGTGGGAGGGCCCAGTCCATTGTGGGCGGTGCCACCCCTGGGGAGGCAGTCCTGTATAAGAAAGCAGATTGAGCAAGGGGTGGAGGAGTAAGTCAGTAAGCAGTGTTCCTCCATAGCCTGTACTTCAGCTACTGCCTCCAGGTTCCTGTACTGAGTTCCTACCTGAACTCCCTTAGTGATAAACTGTGACCCAGGAGATGTAAGCCAAATAAACCCTTTACTCCCCACGTTGTTATTGGTCAGAGTGTTTTGTCACAGCAACTGAAAGCAAAGTAGAACAGAAACTGATGCCAGGATTGTGGCATATTGCTGTGACAGACCTGACCCAGTTGTTTTGGGGAGGATTGTGGAAGCATTTGAAACTTTGGCTGGAAAAGTCATTGAATACTTAGAGTTTAGTGAGCTGTTGCTGTGGAACTTGGAACAGTTATACTGAAAGAGTTGTAGATGATGGAGATGTGGTTTGTGAAGCTTCAAAGGGAAGTAAAGACTATCAGGGCTGTTTGTGTGCTATTTTGAATCGAGAATCTGTGGGTTCTGGTTGGCTGTGGCTGAAGAATCAGCTGTGATTAAGAAGAGACCAGAACCACTGAAGTGAAACCTTTGCTTTGCTGAGACAATTGATGCTGGTTAGCTGGGGCTGAAAAATCAGCTGTGAGCAACAAGAGACCAGCATCACTGAGGTGAAATCTGGGAAGTATTTCCTCAGGGTCAGCACATAGAAGCTGTGGTCAGAGGGGGCCCAAGCCTCCATCTCAAGCTGGAAGCAGGCAGGACTTGATAATGTGTAAGCATCTCCTGCATGATTCTGGTGTTGAAAGCATGAAGGGGTCACAGAGAACAGCTGAGGCCTGGAACCCTGAGAGGCCAGGAAAGGCCATTGGTGAAAGTGCAGCCTCAGTTGCAGTGAAGACCCCCCCCCCCAGGATTGAAGAGGTCATAGAGAGAATCTGAAGCTTGGCACCCTCAGAGGCCAGAAGAGGACACTGGTGAAGGTGCAGCCTCAGTTTCAGTGGAGACCCCAGCTCTTTGGAGATTCCAGGACCATGGAATGCCCACCAAGGGCAGCAGCAGGTATTGAATGGAGTTGGTCTGGGCTTGAGAGAGGAGCTGTGTGTGCTGTGGACCCCAGAGCCAAAGAAGTGGAGCTGCCAAAACCCTTTGGGGTCCAGAAGATCATGAATCCCAGATATTCAGCCTTGAGCTACCTTGCTGAACTTAAATTTTGCTTAGGTGTGGTGTAACTGATTTCTTACCTTTGAAATAAGACAGTACTTGTTTTGGATTTTATGTGTATGTGTGTATACCTGTGCACATGTGTGTCCATGAGTTCAGGTGCCTGTGGAGGCCAGGGGCATCATATCCCCCTGGAGCTGGTGTTATAGGCAGTTGTAGGCTGCCTGATATGGGTGCTGGGAACCAAACTCAAGTCCCCTGCAATTACAGTGTTCATTCTTGTTTTTTGGAAAAGGAGTCTCACTATGTACCCCCAAGCTGTCCTGAAATTCATTGTGTAGATCTGATCTCACAGTGATCCACTTCTCTCTCCCAAGTGCTGGGATTAAAGATGTGTGCCACCACACCCAGCAAAAGATTTTATTTATTTTATTTTTATGTGTATGAGTGTTTTGCCTGCATGTATGTAAGTGCACCCATGTGCATGTAGAGGCCAGAAGAGGGCATCTGATCCCCTGAAACTGGAGTTATAGATGGTTGCCTTGTGAGTGCTGGGAACTGAACCCAGGCTCCTTTGCAAGAGCAGCCAGTGCACTGAACCATCTCTCCAGCTCCCCTATAGCTAACATTTTATTAAATGCCACAAAATAGTGTACCAGGAGTGGACCAAGTCACAGTATGTATCAGTTACTTGTCTCATTGCTGTGACAAAATAACCTGACCAAAGCATTAAGTGGAAAGGCTTAGTTTTGCTTACAGTCCTAGGGAATGCAGTCCATCATGGCTTGGGAAGTGTGGTGGGAGCAGGAAGGAGCTGATCACCTTTCATCCACAGACAGGAAGCAGAGAGCAATGAATGCTCGTGCTCAGCTCACTTTATCCTTTTTATTCTGCTCAGGACCCTAGCCCATGGAAGGTACCACCCACATTTAGGGTGGGTCTTCCCACTTCACCTATCCTAATCCAGATAATCTCTCACAGGCATTTCCAGCAGTTTGTCTCTTCAGTGATTCTAGATCCTGTCAAGTTGACAGTATGAACCGTCACATCATATTTCGCTGAATTGCACTAGCATTATTACTCTGGATAAAACTTTCTCACTCAAAATGTATAATCCATTATTATTCTCTGTGACCCAAATAATATGCAAAGAACTAAAATGTTAGACTTAGTAACAACTACCCAGTGACTAATATAAATTCATTTACCCAAATAGTCCACTCTGCTCACCAGCCAAGATGAAATTCATTAAAAAGAAAACACATATTTTAAAAATACACTTCGTGCTTTCAAGCAGTTTTAGGGTCACAGAAAAACCAAGCAGTAACTAGAGATTCAGAATGAAACTACATCATTAGTTCACTTCAGTCCCCAGATTGTGAACTGAAGATCTCTGGATTTCTTAACTTTCATAATCACTTATAATCACATGAACCAATTCCTTATAATTTATATCTCAGGGGCTGGAGAGATGGCTCAGTAGTTAAGAGCACTTACTGCTCTTGCAGAGAATCTGGGTTCGATTCCCAGCAACCACATGGTGGCTGCGAACTGTCCTTAACTCCAGTTCCAGGGGATTCCAAAGCCCTCTTCTGACCTCCGTGGCATTGCATGACATGGGTGCACGCACATACATGCAAACAATATACTCATACACATAAAATAATAAAAAAATTTATATCTCCACCTATTTATGTGTCTCTTGATCCATCCATCAGTCCATCCTATTGGTTCTCTTTATCTAGAGAACTATGGCTAACAAGAAAATTTGACCAGAAAAATGAAGGTGGTTACAATATACATACACATCTATCATTTTCCTTAATGACTTGAGCTATCCAGCTTAAAAGGCAGACAGCCTGGCCCTACCCTGACTCCAAAGGCATATTGCCTAGCCCTACTGATTCCAAAACTGCCTGCTACTTTCATTCCCGAAAAGTGTACATGATTCATTTGTTTCTCAATGTTTCACTTCACTTCTTTTATGAATCACTTTTTTTAAAGCCTCTGCTGATAGTCATCTATTGACTGTTCTTCATATGAGTAAATATATTTGCACATAATTTACCACCTCCCAGCTATTCTTTCAGCAGAATGAATGTATGTGGGCAGGAAAGATAGCGGTTAGGATCATTTGCTATTCTTGCAGAGGTTCTGGGTTTGGTTCCCAGCCCCCACATGATGGCTAACAACTGTCTTCAACTCCAGTTCCAGGGAATCCAATGCTGCCTTCTGCTCTCTGTGGGCACTGAACATGTGGTGCACTTACATGCATGCACCAAAACACTCATACACAGAAATATAATAAAATTGTAAAGTGTGTGTCTGTGTGTCTATGTCTTGGGGAATAGCATTATTTAGAGATAAGGAAGCAGAGTTCACTGAGGATCTCAGTGAATTTGGGGAAAAGCAGAAGTGGACCTACTGAAGGAGGAGTGATGATGGTCAGCATTGCCAAGGGGTTCAGTTAGAGCAGGACTGAGACTTGACAACAGACTTGGTACCAGGCAAGTTTATGGTTGTTGCATGTGCATGGCTTCAATGAACTGGTGGGAACAGACACTTACGTTGTAAAGATAATAAATGGGGGAAAGGATATCTAGAACTTTTGGGGTCTTGTAAAAAGTATCAGAAAACTGAGATGTGGCCACAAGGAATGGGGAAGAAGGAAGTAGCTTTTATTTTTTTTTAAGGTTAATTTTTGGATAATAAATAATACCTTTTAGATAATTAAAAATTACATGTAAAACTGTAAAAAAGTGTCCTTTCTAGTTCTGATTCTCACTTGCTCTGCAAAGATAACTTATTTCTTGCATATTGTGAACACTTTATGTATATGTATATATAAATGTTGTTTGTACCGTTTTTTATGTAAAGAGCAAGCTAACAGATACCGATTTAATTGCTTTGATAGCGTCTCTCTATTTTGCCCACACTAATCTTGGGCTCAGGTGATCCTCTTGCTTCAGTGTCCAAGTGCTGGGTCTGCACACATGTGCTTCCACACTCAATTACTTTAATAAACTAAACAAAACATCCATGCAATCCTATCTATAGGATTAACAAAGGATGAATGACTAAGCTAAAAGATATATATATATATATATATATAATATATATTTTCAATATTGATAGATTCTTCTCAATTTCCATCCATTCAATTGATTTATGCCATTATCAGGCATTGTTTTCTAAACAATCTGAGTCTCATCAACGTTTTGAACTTCTAATAATCTGAATGGTATAAAAAATAGTTGTAGAATATTTTTAAAAAATATTTTATTATTTTGTGTGTATGAGTGTATTGCCTGGATGTGTGCAAATTCACCCTTGCAGTGCAATACCCACGGAGGTCAGAAAAGGGCATCGGATCCCCTGGAACTGGAGTTAGGGACAGTTGTGAGCCACCATGTGGGTGCTCAGAATGGAACCAGGGTTCTCCGCAAGAGCACCCAGAGCTCTTAACCCCTGAGCCATCTCCCCAGCCTCATTCAAAGAATATTTTTATGGATGAGAAAGTATATTAATATTCTGTGGAATGGAAGCCTGAGAAAGCAGGGAAGAAAGAAGCAGCCTTATTAGCTCAAGGAATGGGAAACTACGACTAGGAAGGGGTATCTACCTAGGGTAAACTACCACTACGAAACTATCAGCTAGGCAGGAGAATGCTGCTGCATTTTGGTTGTTGAATCAAGTGCAAGTCTCCTGACTGTTTTTATTTTTCAGGTGAAATAAGATTCAAGGTTATTTGAGGCAGGGGAGGTAAGAGGTATTGAAGCTTAAGAGAAGAAATATAAATCACTTTTCTTAGAGAGGTAGAGAGGAAACTTCCCAGGGAAATGTAAGATTGTTGGGCAGCAACGAAGGCTCTTTTGAAGATCACTGCAGCAAATTTAAAATGAACTTTGAAGAACAAGTTATCGCCATGGATGAAGATGACGTCTGCATTGAAAACTGAGTAAAAGTGAATTTAAAACCAAGGCATTTACTGAGTATACACTTAAAGCATTTTTTACACTTATGTATTTATGTGTGTGTATATATATATATATATGTATGTATTGGTGTGTGTGTGTGTGTGTGTGTGTGTATGTGCATGCGCACGCCACCACACTCTGTGTAGAGGTCATTGGACATTGGACATTATGGGAGAGTCAGTTCTTCCATTATGTGGATCCTAGGGATTGAACTCAGGTCATCAGACTCGGCTGCACATGCCTTTGCTCACTGAACTATCTCTATGGCCCTGAAATATTCATTTAAAAATACCTCTAAGGCTCTGATGTGCAGAGGCATTCTTTCTGAGTACTGTCTGTGCCACTTAAATCAGATCACAAAGTCTACTTTATGCACACATAGCCTACAATAAAGTGAGGAATTCACTTGACAAACAAAAATACATAAGCCACCATAGGTTTTTAAAAATGAATTGTTCTTAAATTTGGGGATTCCTTTCTGTCTCTGATAGCCTGTACAAATTGCTTCTTAGAAAAATATGCACATACATTTGTAGAAATTTTAGGTGGTTCTAGAATGATAAATTAAGAACCTCTTCCAAATTAAGAGCCCTATTTCAAACAATATCAGGGTAGCATATTTTGTTTGATTTAATTTTTACACAGATTTTGTGAGTAATCTCACAGTTGTGGATTGGACACCTCAGCCAAGGCTCAGGGTCTGAACCTTTTTAGGTTTAACAAAATGTTGCAAAAGTTGGATGGGGTTTCCTTAATCTCTTCATTTAGAATTTCTAAAGTTTACCACCTTAGCTAACTATAGTAAATTATGTAAATTAATTTAATATTAACTAATATTAGCTGATAAAACAATCAAATTTCTTCAGTTGTCCATGTGCTTTTCTGTCCAAGAATCCAGTTCAGGTGCTGGAGAAATGGCTCAGTGGTTAAGTGTACTTGCCGGTCTTTCAGATTCCTCAAATTCGGTTCCCAGCACCCATAACAGGCAGCTCACAGTCTCTTTAACTCCAGCTTTAGGGGATCGGATGCCCTCTTTACTGGTTTCTGTGAGCACCCCTGTCCCACGTGGCATACACTCACTCAGACACACACAGACACAGACAAATGAAAAAAAAAAATTCAAAATCCAATTCAGAATGTCATGCAGCTTTTGGTTGTAGTGGGCATGGATTTGAATTGTTTAATGCTGTACTCAGAGCTATGTATTCTTGACTACATTAATGTAGTACTCAGAGCTACTTGTTCTGTACTTAGAGCTATGTATTCTTGACTACATTAATGTTTTCCAGTCATTTTTGTTTTAAAGGACATAACCAATAAAAATGCATTTGGAATTGCTTTAGAAACTTGAAAGGGCAGTAAATATAATTTTCTTTCTTTTCTCTTCTCTTTTCTTTTGTCTTTTTGAGACGGAGTCTCCCTGTAGGAAACTTGAAAGGGCAGTAAATATAATTTTCTTTCTTTTCTCTTCTCTTTTGTCTTTTTGAGACGGAGTCTCCCTGTAGGCCCAGTTGTCCTGGAACTCACTATGTAGAGCAGGCTGGCCTTGAACTCATAGAGATCCGCCTGTCTCTGCCTTTCAAGTGCTGGGACTAAAGGCGTACGCCACCGCGCCCGGCAAGTAAATATAATTTTCTTATTGTTCAAGTCTAGAAATAGTTAAAAGTATTTCAACCTAAAGGAGAAAGCAAACCTAATATCGAGGTATTTTGTCCTAAGAGAGGACCAGTAGTCCGCCTTCAGTGGCCTGGAGCAGCTTCTTGCAATTGGGCAGCCCGCGTCCGTCCTGACGCCGGAAGGCTGCCTGATTGGTTCCCTCGAAGCTTCTGCGCTCGCCCATTGCTCTTCCGCTAAGTGAGGACACCTCAAGCGACTGGAGCTGCTGGCTCAGGGGACCGGATTGAGCAGGACCAGGTAACTGACCGCCCTGGGGTGCGCCGGGAGGAAGCGGCCGGCCTAGACGAGGGTGGAGGGGGCTGGCGGGCCTCGGGGGGACCGCATCTGCAACGTCCAGGTCCTGGTCCCCTGCCCACCGCCACTTCCCCTTGGCTTCCCAGGTCCCCCCCCGCCCCTCCCCGCGCCCCAGGCCCGCGTGTCCCCAGGGGAACCCTTCCTGGACCAACTCACTAGCCCCTCGTCCGGTCCCGCCCTTCTCCTGGCACTGCCCCCCCTCAACCCGCCCTCCCTGAGCACCACCCTCCCTACCGCCCGCTTCTCTGAGCGCCCTTCTTTAGCCCCGCCCTCAGTCTCCTTCCTTAGCCAATGACCTCAACACGCCCTTCCTTAGACACGCCTTCCCAGCGTGCCCTTCGGCTAGCCCCGCCTTCAGTGCCCTGCCTCTTCACCATTCTTCTAGCCCCGCCGTCTTCCCCACCCCCTTCTTCGGCCAGCTCCGCTGTCCTCCCGGCTCTTGGTTAGCCCCGCCCTCCTCCCTGCTCTCTGGCCAGCCCCTCCCTCTTCACTATTTCCATCTCTTGCTAGCCCTTTGCTGGCCTTGCTCTGGCCGCTTCTCAAGGCCCCTGGGCAAGCCTCCTCACCTCAGCGGCCCTGCCTCCTAGATACACTCCAGGCCTCTGCCTTCACCCAGTGCACATCTGATCTCTCTCCCTTGGCATCCCTTTGGCCCATCTCTGACACTGTTTTATTCTAACCTTCCTTGGCGCCTGCACCTTTCTCTTGACTACTCTTCCCTCTGCACATGCTCTCTGTCTCGACCGTCAGATTCTGCTGCTTTTATCTGAATTTACGAAATTGTGCAGATGCTGGGTTTTGCAGATGTGGAAGTCCAGGGTTCCCCGTTGCCCTGAAGAGAGGTACTATGACAGTGTAAGAGCTGTGTGTTGTTTCTCATGAAGGCAGCATGGAGTTGGTGCCCTTACAGGGTGGAGTAGTTTTATTTTTGTCTATCGTGGTTCCTGCTGTATCTGCAAAGGGACCTGTAAGGAGTTAACTGTACCATTTCCCCAAAGTGGCCGGGGCTGCTTCTGATGCATGAGCCTGGTCCTAGGTGTGGTTCTTTTTTTTTTAAAAAAAAACTTTTTTATTGAGCTTTTGTACGTTTCATACAATAGTTCTTAATCAAATTTAGGCCCCCCCTTTCCCCATCCATGTCCTCCTATCCCCCCCAACTGGACTCATGTATTCCGCCTTAAGTGTTAAGTTCTGTCTGTCAAGCATTTGTATCCAGGTGTCCTTCGGAGCAGATTCATCCACTGGAGTCTTGTCAGTCTATCCAGAGATCATAAGTAAAGCCTACTCCCCCTCACCCAGTAGTAATCAGTCTCCAATAGTTCCCAGACTGGGGCCAGCCTACCACCCATTTCCCTTGCTCCACTCTGGCCCTTGTCTGATTGAGTTGGCATGGGTCCTGTGCTCGATGCCACCATTGCCACAAGTTCACATGTGCAAGCTTCCAGTGGCTTGAAAGCTTCTGTGTCCCTATGTATATGAATCAGCCCTGGCTCTTACAGTCTTTCTGCCCACTCTTCTGCAATGGTCCCTGAGCTGGGGGTGGGAGAGGTTTAATATAGGAGTCCTATCCAGGGACACAACACACTCTTCAGTCTCTTATTCTTTAAAAGTTGGCCAGTTGTGGCCTTCTGTGTGTATCCCACTCTGTTGTATAAGGAAGCTTCACTGGTGAGAATTGAGGGATGCACTGGTTTTCTCTCTACTCCCTCTCCTCCATTTTACTATGTTCCATGAGCCTTCTAGGTGTGATTCTTTAAACATCTGGTTATTTAAGTCTTTTCATGCAACCTTGCTTTGACTAGTCAGAATTTGTCCAGCTCCAGAGACCATCATCTAGGGCCTTAGTGAGGCAGAGAAGTGAATGACTTAGTGTCAGCAGCATACCCTTGATGGCTCCTTTTGAAGTTTTTTCCTGAGTTCTTTCCCCTTAGTTTGTTAGCCAGCAGTCTTAAAACCATAACCATAAGCATAAATGAAAAACACTGTCCAATAAAGTAGATTCCTTTTAGCCAGTGTGCCAGTCCAAGCACACTTGATGAGAGGATAGTAACGTACCTGTCCGGCTCCAGGAGTCAGACGTTCATGGGTTTATTAACAGCTCAATATTTGTTGCAGAGCATGGCAAAGAAACTTCCCGTATCTCGGCCTCAGTTTTGCCTTCTATAACAAGAGCACAATAAACTATCACATAAATTCATGGCTGTGGTTTGTTGAGATTCTGCTTATAAAAAGACTTAGATTCCTGGAAATTGTAGGAATTCAGCACAAACATGCCTCCTGTTGCTCAATTCATGTCTTCCTTGCTCAAGCCAGCAAAGAAGCCTGATATGTTGCCCTCTTGCAGGTGCCATGACAACCCTGGATGATAAGTTGCTGGGAGAGAAGCTGCAGTACTACTACAGCACCAGTGAGGATGAGGACAGTGACCACGAAGAGAAAGGCAGAAGCAGGGGTGCTCCAGCCAGCAGTTCCATGCCTGCAGAGGCTGAGCTGGCAGGCGAAGGCATCTCAATCAATACAGGTACTGGAGACAGGCTCAAAACATGGCCTTTATAGCATAGTTAGAAGTCTCCTTTTTCTCCTACTCCAGTCCCACTTCCAGAGAGAACCTAGCGTCATTTCCTTGTGTGTACTTCTAGTCTTTTTATTATGGGAACAAGCTGGACTGGCTTTGGATCCTGCTTCTCAAACTAATAGTTTGATACTTCCTAAATCGTCCATGAGTATATTGGTTGAATACATTCCTAGAAATGGAATATTTGCACTATTCAAAAACATTTTTTTTAGCCAGATCTGGTGGCACAGGCCTCTAGTCTCAGCACTTAGGAGGCAGAGGCAGGCGTATCTCTATGAGATCGTGGTTGGCCTGGTCTACATAGGGAGTTCCAGGCCAGCTGGGTATGTGGGGGGTTACGCGTTCCACAGTGCCCACGTGGAGGTCAGAGGACAATTTTGGGGAGTTGTTTCTCTCCTTTCCACCTTTACATGGGCTCCAGGGATTGAACTCTGGTCATCAGGCTTGTACTGCAAGTGCCTTTACCCACTGAGCCATCTTGCCAGGCCCTACACTATTGTTTTTATTCTTTTTTCCAGTTCTGGGGGCTGAACCAGGGCTTTGCTCATGCTCGGCAGGTGTTCCACCACTGAGGTAGAACATGCTTACATTTTAATATTGTTAAATTGCTATGCTGAGGTGGCACTAACTCGCTATTTAACCAGCAGTACAGTACTTGTCCTTATTCTTTTCCTCCTACTCTGTTATAAACTTTCTTGATTTTTGCTGTTACTGGATAACTTATTTTTGTTTTCCTTTTAGAGGAAGGGTCTCACTATGTTGCCCAGGCTGGTCTTAAACTCCTGACCTCAAGTGGGCCTCCATTCTCAGTTTCTGTAGTAGCTGGGACTACTGGCATGTGCCACTATGCCTGGCTTATCATTTACTTTTTGTAATATATTTGGAGTATCTTTCATGGCAAGAAATACGGAACTGCCTCATCTTCTCCTTCCTTCCCCCCTGGTGTTGGGGATCAAATCTAGGGTCCTGTGAATGCTAGGCAAGTGCTCGTAACACTAAACTATATTCCTAGCTCTTGGTTTCTGGAGACAGGATCTCATTATCGCTCAGACTAACCTTGAACATGTGATCTTCCTGACTCTGCCTCTGGAATACTTGAATTGCAGGCATGGGGTTCCACACCCAGCCTAGAGTTGTCTTGTTTTTCCTAAGTGTTTATTTACCTTTGAATAAATGAACCATAATTTGTACAAATATTTCCTAATGTTGGGCATTAGCTTGGCATTAGCTGCAGTAGTAGCTGCAGTAGACCCCATTGTGTATAGAACACTGTGCCCTGTGTCAGAGTACGCAGAGGCTCTGTGTTAGCTGTCATAGATAGAGCAAGCTTCACACAGGTGTCAGCTGGTCACACAGTCCCTTGCCTGTTCTTATTGGTCGTATGTTCACCCTACTCAGGTCCAAAAGGTGTTATCAATGACTGGCGCCGTTTCAAGCAGTTGGAAACAGAGCAGAGGGAAGAGCAGTGCCGGGAGATGGAGAGGCTGATCAAGAAGTTGTCCATGACCTGCAGGTCCCATCTGGATGAAGAGGAGGAGCAACAGAAGCAGAAGGACCTCCAGGAGAAGATCAGTGGGAAGGTAACAGGCTTTTTCAGAAGCTTCTCAGGCTTCTAGAACTGGGCTTTGTGATTCAGGAAGTGGAGAAAGGTGTGTCTGGCCTCCGGGAGGCTTTGCAGTGCAGGAGAATAACTCACCTGGGTTTGTTCTCAGCTCTGCTACAAGTGATTTTGCTAAAATGTCTTCCTCTCTGCATCCATGTTTTCATTGGTTAAATGAGGTCAGTGCGCCCCTTTCCTCCAGAGCTGTGAGGTTGAAATGCTCATCATAAAAACTGGCCAGTTGAAAGTGTGGAGTACATATTAGTTTCTTGTCCCTTTTTTTTTTTTTTTTTTTTAGTCTTTTTGAGACAGGGTCTCCCTGTAGCCCCAGCTGGCCTGGAACTTGCTATGTAGATCAGTCTGGCCTCGAACTCACAGAGATCCCCCTGCCTCTGCCTCCCAAGTGCTGGGATTAAAGGCATGCACCACCACACATGGCAGTTTCTTGTCTTTTATTGAAGCCTTGTTTTGGGCCAGGAATATCCCTCTAAAGACAATGCTGTTTATCAGTTTCTAGATAATAAAAGCTCTGCTTAGAGTAGGAAGGTGACTTGCTTAGAGTAATTCCACCCATAATGCAGTTAGAGCTAAGGTCCTAAACTCAGATTTTCCTGTTCTTTGCATGATACTGCCCTGTCCCATCTAAATCCCATTGATGAGCATTTCTTCTGTGGAAGCATCTTACAGTAGAAGAAACAGACTTGCTGGGAGACATCTGGGCCTGGGTCCCTGACTCTCCCTCACTTTCTCAGCATTTAGAGGTTTCTCTTGCACTCTCTGACATGGAAGAATGTCTGGGAGTGCCCGAAATCAGTTAACTGTGGCCCAAAGCTAAAAATACCAGCCATTGGGGCCAATGAGATGGCTCAGTGGGTAAAGATGCTTCCTGTGGAAACCTGGCAACCTGAGTTTAGTCCCTGGAACCCATGTAAAGGAAGAAAAGAACCGACCCCACAAACATGTCTTCTGTCCACCACATTTGTGCTATAGGATATGTTCACACAGATACATCATTGTATGCATACACAAACACATAATAACAATAAATTACACTAAAAAAGTCAGCTAATATGAGAGTACAGATAGAGCATTAAGCCAAGAGTTGTTCACTTTGACCAAGAGGATGATTTCAGGGCATGGAACGTGGACAGAGGCCATAACAGGTTAGGCCCAGTCAGGTAGGCCAAATTAGAGTGGAGAGCTGTGTGATGGGAAGGAGATCAGTAATAAGTTAGAGAACTCAGAAGAATGCTGGCTAGCTATGACACAGTCCTGACCTAGTGTCCAGTCTAGTGTGGTCCCTGGTTACCACCTCTAGTCCATACAAGAGTAGGCAGAGATGTCTTGCTGTATCAGGGCAGGAGAAGGATGATATCTATCATAGAAACTGCCTGCAGCACAGTGCACCTGCCCTTCCCAGCTACTATGCTGAGCAGAGACCAGAATGAAGCAATAGTTATGTGACAATGCATCCCTGACTGGTTGAGTTGCCTGTAATAGCATAGAACTGGAAACTGCCTGGCTGTGGGAAAAGAAGTTGGAGGAAAGGCTAAATAAAATACTAGACATTGTGCATCAGTTTATAAAAGTGTTTGGAAACATCAGGAAATATTTATGAATGCTATTAACATTACCGAGAGACAGTACGTACAGCTGCTGCTGTAGAAGCAAAACTTACAGTAAGTTGACTGGCAAATAAAAGAAAAAGCTGGCATGGTGGTGTCTGCCTGTAATTCAAGTGCATGGGAGTCTGAGGCGGGAAGATTGTGTGGAACATAGTGAGTTCTAGACCAGCCTGGGCTATATAGGGAGAGTCTATCTCAAAAAAGAAAAAGAAGGGAAAAAAGTGTGTTTGTCATGTGGTCGTGTTGGTATTATGCAGGGCATCGATTAGAAATGTTCATTTTGAAGTTCCTTAATGTCCTGTTGTATTTTCAAAAAGGATAAAGTGACTAAAATAATATCTTATCAAAACTGACAGAATATGCATAATCAAAGTGATGTGTGATGCTGCCTGTTTGGATAAGGCGGCAGTATGGTATTATAGTTAAAAATCTGTTTTTTTAAAATCCAGCTTGATTCTTAGTTTTATACTTTCTACATGTGGAATTTGTGCAAATTATATACAGTCTTGGGGATAAAACTCCCATTTATAAAATGGAGTTATTAAAGTCTTTGCTGAGGACTTTTGAGAATTCAGTGATAGCTAGGTATGGTGGTAAGTGAGGCAAGAGGATTGCCTAAGTTCAGGAATTTTTGGGCTAGCTCAGGCAACATAATAGGCCCCTGTCTTTAAAAAAAGAGAGAAGGGGCCAGGCATGATGGTGTACACCTTTAATCCCAGCACTTGGGAGGCAGAGGTAATTGGATCTCTGTGAGATCAAGGCCAGCCTGGTATACATAGCAAAGTTCCAGGCCAGCTGGGGCTACAGGGGGACCCTGTCTCAAAAAACAAAAAACAAAACAAAGCAAAACCAAAAACAAACAAACAAAAAAAGAGCGAGAGAAGGCCAGCAAGATAGCTCAGCAGATAAAGATGCTTGCTACCTGATGACCTGAGTTTGATCCCTGGTACCCAAGTAATAGGATAGAATTCATTCTTGCAAATTTTCCTCTGACCTCCACACAGAGCACCACAGTATAGGGACACAGACACACACACACACAAACACAAACACAAACATAAATAAATTAAAAATTTTAAGAGAGATATAATGTGCTTAAAATGCCTCCTGCATTCTAAGTACAAGGTTCATATCCCCTTTTATCACACATGCTCAGTGAATCTTTGTGTTTACCTGCTGGTCTTCCTGCAGATGACTTTGAAGGAGTTCGCTATGATGAATGAGAACCAGGATGATGAAGAGTTTCTGCAGCAGTACCGGAAGCAGAGGATGGAAGAGATGCGGCAGCAGTTACATAAAGGGCCCCAATTCAAGCAAGTTTTTGAGATCCCCAGTGGAGAAGGGTTTTTAGACATGATTGATAAAGAGCAGAAAAGCATTCTCATCATGGTCCATATTTATGAGGATGGCATTCCAGGGACTGAAGCCATGAATGGCTGCATGATCTGCCTTGCCACAGAGTACCCGGCTGTCAAGTTCTGTCGTGTGAAGAGCTCAGTTATTGGGGCTAGCAGTCGCTTTACCCGGAACGCCCTTCCTGCTCTACTCATCTACAAAGGGGGCGAATTGATTGGCAATTTTGTTCGTGTCACTGACCAGCTCGGGGAGGATTTCTTTGCTGTGGACCTTGAAGCTTTTCTGCAGGAATTTGGATTACTCCCAGAAAAGGAAGTCTTGGTGCTGACATCTGTGCGTAACTCTGCCACCTGTCATAGTGAAGACAGTGATCTGGAAATAGATTGAACCGAGAGTCTAGTTGCACAGATTCCTCATTGTTTGGGCTGGAGGACACATGTCTGTATTTATTTTTGTTCCTTCCTGTGTCTTCTGGCTTTTCAGCTGTTCTTTGTAGTCTCTTTTAGTATGTGGAAAATCAAGACATTCTTAGATTAAATCAGAATGCTGAATCACTTGGTGGCTAGCAGTAAAGTGACTTCAAATGATGTAAACAGGAAGCTAGGCTTTTGAACTGTTTACTTAAGATTCTCTAGCCTGACATCTCTGATATTGTTTCCAGTCAATATTTATGTGGCAGCCTAAAGGCAGTGTCCTGAAGTTGTCTTCTGCTGACCTAAGAGGTCTCTGTCAGGTCTGAGGGTAGAATTTCCTGGTGAGTGTGTTATGTGCAGTGTAAATAGTGAATTTCCTTAATCAAATGATTGCAAATTATGTTTACTTGTAATCAGACTCATCGCTCTTTCACATTGTTTTTCCTCTAGACCCTATTCTATACCAGGGTCTGATTTTTAAAGGCTCCATGCAGAGTTGGGAATATAGCTCTGTGGTCAAACACTTAGCCTAGCATGCACAGGGCCCTGAGTTTGATCTCCAGCACTGTAACAAAAGTAAACAAGACAAAAGATTCCAGATGATGTCTGCATCAGGAGCAGTGGCCTCTGCAGCGGGAGTCAGAGTTTCTCCCAAGCCTAATGAATTCTGAACAGGAGAAGTGATTTATGCCAACTGCTGTCATGATGCTAGAAGACAAGCATCCTGTTAATACACTCTGGAGCGGGGTGAGCTGGGAAGCTTGTTGCTGTCTATTCCTTTGTTAGTTGACAAGGTAACTTTTTGTTTAACCAGATTTTTTTTTCCACATATCAGAAAATCAGTAGAGGAAAACTGACCAAACTATCAGATGTCCAAATGATTTAAAAATTAGATTATTCATCAGGTGTGATGGCACACGCCTTTAATCCTAGCACTTGGGAGGCAGAGGCAGGTGGATCTCTGAGTTCAAGGCCAGCCTGGTCTACATAGTGAGTTCCAGGCCAGCTGGGGCTACAGGGAGACCCTGTCTCAAAAAGACTGGAAAAAAAAAAAAAAAAGATAATTCTGCCACTTAAACACTATTAATGTTTTGGTACATTTATTATCAAGGTTTTTTTTATGTATTCATAGACTTGTTTGTTTTTAAATGGCATTGGGATCATTCTGAACGTACTGTTTTATAGTATGGTCAGCTAATAGCATATCTGAATTTTTTATACTACTAAATACGCTTCTATACATTTTTAATAGTCATTGATAGTACATTGATAGATATACTGTAATCTGCTTGGTGGTTATTTCTTAGAAAGATAGCAGTTTTTTTTATTATGAAAGTAACATGTTCATTGTAGAACATATAATAAAAATTAAGCTAAAATTTAAAAGCCATATAATTTCACTAACAATATTTTCTGTCAATATTTTTATAGCTCTTTCTAGCTTTTATTTTGTATGTGTATTTATAAAAATAGCTGTCATTCAAGTTTTTTTCCTTTTGTTTCTTCCTTACAGTCTATGTTCTAGTATCAGGGAAAATGAAATGTAATCTGGAATTAAGTATTAGCTTTAATAGTCATAGTTTTGATTTTCTTGGTTGTTCAGAAACTAGTTGTAGGAGCGTCTTGAAAGTACCTGTCTTACTTAGTCAACAGAAAGAGAGTGCATGGTTTTTCTGACTAAAGAGCTTGTAGAAAGTAAAGAAAATCATTAGAAGCAGAGATGACTTGTCAATATTCTAGTTCATTTCTTTCCAGTGGATTTTTCAATTAAATTTTTTTTCAAAATTTATTTTTATTTTATGTATATGAATGTTTTACCTGCATGTATGTAAGTGTACTCATGTTGTACACTTCCTGTGGAGGCCAGAAGAAGGTGTTGGATCTCCTGGAACTGGAGTTATGGAGGGTTGTTAACCACCATGTGGGTGCTGGGAACCAAGCTCAGGTCCTCTGCAGGAGCAACTGGTTCTCTTAATCACTGAGCTATCTCTCCAGCCTTGAATTGTTCAATATTTTTAGTAATACTGAAACTTACTGAGTTCTGTGCTCTATTTAATATTAGATACTAAAATTCTTTGGTATTTTATAGAAATTCTGAATAAATCAGTGGCTTCATAATATTCCATCATTTTAATAAAGCAGAATGTATGTAGCCATTCCCTATCTTCTGGATATTTAGATTCCCAATGTTTTGCAGAAGCACTTGGCATTGTTGTGTTTTAGATTTTCACATAGTATAGGTGAGAATAAAGAGTCCCTGGGAAAATGGACAGGAACATTTTAAAATAGATTTCTTTCCTTCCAAAATTACTTTTTGGCAATGTCATACACAAAATCAGTGTATTTTTGGTCGTATTTACCCCCCATGTTCCTGTCTTGTCCCTCTCCCACTTCTGCTGATCCTCTTCCAGCTAGTCCCTTTCTACTTTCACGTTGTGTTTTGTGACCCATTGAGTTTAGTCAGAGTTGCTTACAGGAGGAAGGAACACTTACCAGTGGCTATGCCACTGAAGGCCATGTTTCCCCATCCCCCCTAGCAACCATTAATTGCCAGTAGCTCCCTAGGGAGGAGTGGGGCCTCAGGAGCCCCTCCCCATCCATGCTATAATTTAAAAACTCTTCCACAATTTCATACATACATATAATGTATTTTGATATCACCCCCATTATCCTCTCTTTTCCTCTCCCACTGTATCCTAGACCCTAGATCCTCCACTTCCATAACTTTGTGTGCATGTGCGTGTGTGTGTGTATGTGTGTGTGTGTGTGTATTCCACCGTATTTAGTTAGGGTTGCTTACATAGGCATGGGTACAGGGTTATTATTTGAGTAAGGGCAATTTACCAGTGGCTACATTACTGAGGAATATAACTTCCTTTCCAAAACAATCATTAACTGCCTGTATATCCTTAGGTGCCCCTCTCCCACTGATTATGGGATATTGGTGAACCCAGTCTTCTGCAGGTAGCCACTTGTGCTGTGAATTCATGGATGCTTCTCATGTCCAGAAGATAGCATTTCACAGCATTCCTTCCCATCCTTTGGCTCCTGCAGTCTTTCTGCCCCTCTTTTGCAATGTTCTGTGAGTCTTGGAGGGGGTAATACATATGTCCTCTTTAGGGCTGAGCACTCAGCAGCATTTTGACTAGTTAGGAGTCTGCATTAACCATTGCAAACAAACTCTGACCAAGGCTGAGAACAACACTAATCTATGGGTACAAACACCCCTCCAAATAAGCATGACTCGTTGAGAGGAAGGGCCAGGTGAGTGCCCACATCCATCATGCCAAGTCACCTGGCCACCCACTTGCACACAGTTCTGCTGTGACTTTTTAAGACTGGAATTAATTTTATTGTAATTATTTTATTTCGCTCTGACAATTTCATACACGTATATAAATGCATTATAATTACTCTCCCTGTTTCCTCCTTTATCTCCTTCCTGTCCTTATCAGCCCTCTCTCCGCCCTACGAGTCCCTTTCTCAGATTCATGACTGTAGGTTTTGTTTTGTAATTTATTTAGTTTAACGAGGGGCATCTGTGTGACCATTGGACAGGTAGTTCATCAGCAAGGGATAGGGCCCCTGAACCTTTCCTCCATCCATTCTGTTGATGGACCCATTCTTGTACAGACCCAGGACAGGCATCCACAGCTGCTAAGTTTGTGATTGCAATGTCTATGTCTTGCCCAGAAAATGGCATTTCACAGCCCTTCTCCCTATATTATGGCTCTTACATTCTTTCTACTTCCTCTTCCTCAGTATTGCCTGATCCTTAGGGTGGATGATATAAATGTATTGTTTAGGGCTGAGCACACATCCATCCATTACACTTAGCACCTTGTATAACGATGAATTTTGGTATTCACCACTGTTCACTACAAAGAGGCTTCTCATTAAGACAGAGAGATTTGTCTATGGGCATTAACAAATATTTAAATGGTAGTTTGATGCTACGTCAATTTAGCTGAACAACAGTATTCATTTCCCTTCTGGGGCCTATGACCCCCTACCCATGGTTTTTTTGAGCAGGTTTATAGAACCAGGCATGGATTTCCTCCTGTGGAATAGGCCTTAAATCCAGAGAGCAGTTGGTTACTCCTACAACAGTAGTGCCATTATTGTACAAATATGGGTATATCTTTGTTGGAGACCACTGATTTGCCTGAACTGATGTTGGAGACACTGTTTTGTCTAAACTCTGCTGAATGCATGCTTGACCACGTGCAATGGTGCCTTTGGTCAAGAATGCCTTATGTGGCAAAAGCTGCATAGGCATGTGTGTTGAGGCAGACAAGGGAACACAGTGCTCCCACCCCAAATTGTACAAGGAAATAACACTGATCACTGGTCATAAAGCCCTGTTATGCTTAGCTAGTTTTCATTGTAGTAAATGAATTCTTTGCTTCAAAATAACATACCTAGAAGTTCTGAGGAAGTTTTATCAAGACTGACTGCACTGAGTAAAAGTCACATTGTTTGCCCTGTGTGCAAAGGTTAAAGCAATAAATACATGGAACAGGAGCTCAGGCCTCTGTTTCCTCAACAGAGAGACTCCTGGTTGCCCACTCTTGAGATTCTATTTAAGAGTTGTCTTTCTTTCATGCTGTGCCATGCTGGCTGTAGTACATCTTGTCTGGAAGATTGCTCTGGTAGTGTTCACTTTTTATTTTTACTTTTATGTTATTTTTGCCATGCTGAAGATTGAACCCAGGAAAAGTCAAAATATCCCTGTTTGCAGATGAAATGATTCTATGCATAAGAGACCCTAAAAACTCGACCAAAAACCTCTTGGAGTACATAAATACTTTCAGTAAGGTGGCAGGATACAAAATTAACACACAAAAATCAGTAGCCTTTTGATATATCGATGACATACTGGAAAAGAAATCAGGGAAGCAATCCCATTCA
>NW_008331486.1:688346-698567 GCF_000622305.1 Nannospalax galili | reverse complement strand
CACACACACACACACACACACACACACACACACACACACACCTGGGAATAAGCCTAACTAGGAAGATAAAACAATGAAAATTTTAAGATCTAAGGAAGAAATTGAGGAAGACATCAGAAGATGGGAAGACCTCCCATTGGTATATGAGCGCCCCCCCCGAAATTCAATAAGTAAGCCATGCACCTTAGCAACTGCTGCCTTTCCTACATGCTCTGAAGATGTGAATCCTCCCTCCCTATTCACTCCTCCCTCAAATACACTCATATAGTAGGACAAAACATTCTTTCACTCAAGGTTATAAAAAGCACCAACTGTATACCACCAGATGGCACTAGATGTAAACGTAGCTTAGGGTCAAGTTGACCACCCCCTTCCTGTCTGTTTTTCTACCTAAAAATATTCCCTTTCCATCCTCCCAAAGATAGAATTAACCAATCGTAGACTGTTGAGTAGTTAACTCCACCTGGGTCCTGGCTGGTTAATAAAGCTATTTTCTTGTAACTCAAAGGTCTTGGTCTTTTTCTTTGGCCAAATCCTGCAACATTTAAGTGGATCATTGAGCAGGGAAACAAGGTGGGTAGTTAGAATCTCCCTTGCCAGCAGCAGATGGGACCAGTGTGGGCTAGAACTGACTTGCTCTTAGGTGCACCCTGGGACTAGTTTTGGACCCAGAGCGAGGCCTGCCTGCCTGCTGTGGTGCCATACCCATGAACACATGGGAGTCCAGGGAGACACGAGAACCAGCAGAAGAGCACAGAAGGTCCCCATTTGGATACGGTAGGACATGGGTCAAGGTGTAGAACTACCACAGATGGTGGTGGAAGGCAAGAACCTGGTCAACTCTGGAGCAGCCTGAGCGCTCTGTCGCAAGTGGAAACTGCAGCTCCAGGCACGGGGTGTGGGTTGGCGTTTCTTTTGGTGTGACTGAGTGAGTAAAGGGATGAAGATAAGGCTCGGGCCAAACCTGACCGCCCAAGTGCGCAGAGTGAGTCCGGATCTGTGGTGGTCCCCATATAGCTTGGGGTGGGGTGTCCGTGGTGATATCCCCATAACAGCTTAGGCTATAGTCAGCATCTGCCCGATTCAGACTCAAAAGCTGAGCCTGCCAATGCCAAGGGGTGCCTGAGAATCTCCGTGAGGGGCGAGATGAAGCGATTGTGCAACCCTAAGGCACAAATCCCTATCCCCTCACCCCCTTTCCTCATTTGTCTTCTATTGGAAGGGAGGAAATGGGTAGAAACTGGAGTAAAATAACATCCTTAGAATGTATGTTAGGAAAATTTAAAAGGCAAAAATTTCACGTAGTTCTGGCTGAACCGTCACAGAGCCCCACCCCCCAAGCTGAGGTTGATGGACTGCTGGATCCAGGGAGATTCTATGAGTTTTACTCCTGAAGAGATTTAATTCTTTACCTTCATCCTGTTAATCATAATAGTACTTAAAGGGGGAGGGACATCCAAAATTAGTGTGGCTGAACTCCTAGGTTGATAATCCACTTCATTTTTCTCTCTAATAAGGATTAGTTACTTTTCTGTTGCTGTGATAAAACACCCCATCAAGGGAACTTATAGAAAGAAGAGTTTATTTGAGCTTACAGTTCCTCATTGTAGAGGGATTAGAGTCCGTTATGGTGGGGCGGCATGGTGAGGTGACCAGAGCAGGAGTGGAAAGCTAAGCGCTCACATCTTCAAGCAGGCACTGGACGCAGAGCTCAACTGGAAACCTGGCAAGGTTTAACTCTCAAAGCCGGTCCCCACTGACTACTACCTCCATCTTGGCCACCCCTACTAAAGCCTTCCAAAACAGTGCCACTGACTGGGAACAAAATGTTCAAATATTTGGAGCTGATGGGGGCATTTTCATTCAAACCACCACAATACCTCTCTTTCTAACTGGCAGGACAAAATAATTCCTTCAGATATTTTGCAGTTGACTCTTTGTAGCTGGCTATGAGAGAATATAATCTTTATTCCCTACCAGAGACTTGTGAATAGAAATTAGCCAGCTTCCCTGAAACTAAACTTGAAATAACTGGCGAAAGAAGTAGAATAACTTCGGATGAGACAAAACTAGCAGTTATACTTACCATTCGAGCTACTCTGGCCTCGAGCAATCAAAGAAACCTTGAGGAAGTATGTCAAGGCCCTCAGCATGACCAAGCTTCTCTGCTTTTAGCCCTTTGAGCCCAATTGTTTAAAAGGACAGGTCTGAATCCAATAGTAACATCAGCTATCATGTGTAAAAAATCTTTAAACTAGTTAAACTTGGCCAAAGAGAACAGAGCTGTTGTATTGTCCTGATTGGCATTAGGGAAAAAAGGAAAAGCCTCTCTCTTGTTTTGTCGTTTGCAGCTTTTATGACTCAAGCCCACCTGAGGGGAAATAATGTTAAGTTTAACTCTGTTTTCTCTACCTGGACACTGGATTCTCCCCTTTACCCCCCTCTCCTCCAGGCTTGCCTCAGGAAACCTGGGAGTCTTTGGAGAAAGTTTGGGGAACAAAGGAGTTTAGAGCCTCCCCCTACTCCCACTGCAATAATAGAGGGCAGTTGCTCTTCTAACTAAACACAACCATACCGAAGGCTGCTAAGGTTTTAAATCAGGCTTAACTATTTTCAACAAGTTTTTTTTTTTTTTAACAGGAAATTAAATTCTAGCTAACATGGAATAGTCACACACCATGCTGGGATGGGACATGTACTTCAAGGTGCAATCACTTGGTAAAAGGTGCAATTGCAAAGGTGCAATCACTTGGTAAAAGGTGCAATTACAATTGGTAAAATGTGTGCTCTATTGCCATGTTGTAAGGTAAATGCATTTTTATGTTAGACTAAGGAGATAATTTGAGACTTCCATGGTGTTTTATTTTGGATTTTGACAGGTTTTTTTTTGCATGCTATATTTACTAGTTTCTAAAGAAGCCTAGTGTTTTCCCAGCCATGTGCCTCAGACACTAGCCAGTTTGCCAAAGGGAGCTAGCACTTTGAAATGGCCAGACCTAGGAAGCTCTGTTAAATCTGCAGCAGCTCAGGGATGAATTCAGGAATGCTATACTTTTTGTATCCCAACACTGACCCAAAAGATAGATTGCTGCTGCCAAATGGACAGGTACAACATCCAGTGGCAAAGAGGATCCTTTACGTCCTCCAGACTCCTTTGAGCATTCTGATATGTCTCTTTCCAAGTTGATTTAGGTGCTATTGTTTTTGGTGTTCCTTACTGTCTAGATTACTCATAGTAAATTCCCTCAAGAACAGCCAAAGGGTAAACTATTTCCTACAAAAGTTAGTAATCTCATGCTATAAACAAGTATGTCCTGGGGCTGGAGAGTTTGCTCAGCGGTTAAGAACACTAGCTGTTCTTGCAGAGGACCAGGGTTCAAATCCCAGCACCCACATGGCAGCTAATAGCTGTCTGTAACTCCATTTCCAGGGGATCTGACAGCCTCTTCTGCCCTCCTCTGGCATTGCACAACCCAGGTGCACTTACCTACATGCAGGCAATACACACATCCACATAAAATAATAATAAATAAAAATAAACATTAAAAAAAAACCTGTTAACGAGATGCTCTATTTTGTCCTAACCATTAGGAAAATAACTAACACAGACTTATACAAATGCATAGTGAGTACCAAGATGAGTGAACCAACAGGCTAGATCAAGAAAAAAATCCTCAATCAGTAACTTTAGCATCACATCTTCAACAGGGTTTCCATAGCTGATTTCCGCTGGACATGGTAAGCATCAGTTTGATGATGTTTTGCTATGTATCTCTTGCTTCTCTCTGCTACTTATACTCATTCCAAACCAAAAGCATGATTTTGGCAGACAACTACAGCAGCCTGATTTCTGACAAAGAGGCTAAAAATACACACTGAAGGAAAGACAATCTCTGATGCAAATAGTGCTGGGAAAGCTGAGTATCATCAATATACAGTAGAATAAAACTAGATCCTTATTTCACCCTGCATAAAACTCAGCTCTAAATGGATCAAGGACCTCAGCATAAGACCAGATACTTTTTTTTAACTTAAAATTTTTTTTTAAATTTTATGTGTATGCTTGTACTGCCCAAGTGTATTATAGGTAAGTGAGTGCACCCGTGTTGTGTAATGCCCGCGGAGGTCAGAAGAGGCTGTCGGATCCTCTGGGACTGGAGTTATAGACAGTTGTTAGCTGCCATGTGGGTGCTGGGATTCGAACCCAGGTCTTCTGCAAGAACAACTAGTGTTCTTAACTGCTGAGCCATCTCTCCAGGCCCAGACCAGATACTTTAAAACTGCTCGAGGAAAAAGTAGGGGGGAAATTTCTTTCTAAATTTTTTTTTATTACTTTTTAAAATTATTCTAAAGAGGCAATTTTTAACACATTTTCCCAGAAATAACTTGAAGCAGGTTACATAAAAATATATATACAATGAAGTTTAAGGGGGAGGGATAGGAATAAGAAATCAAAGACCAAAGGATTTGGCAACATAGGGTCAACTTTGGTGGAATAATGAAGGTTTCCATTAGCTCTGTTCTTTTTGTTTTTGAAAATCCTAATGAGTTTTTGGGTTTGCTAACAGAGCATAGGGTGGGAGTTTATTTACAGAAGAGTAGGTGCCCCTCCCCAAATTTACAGCTACACTGGAAAGTCCACACTCAAGTATACATCCTGTGACTTCCTGACAGCTACACAGGGAAATTTCAACATACAGGTGCAGGTAAAGTTTTAAGATCAACAATTGACAAATGGGAGATCATGAAATTAAAACGCTTCTGTTCAGCTAGGGAAATGATTAATTGAATGAGCAGGTAATCCACAGAGTGGGAGAAAATCTTTGTGAGCTATACACTTGATAAAAGGTTAGTGTCTAGAATTTACAAAGAAGTAAAAAACTAAACACAAAGAAAACAACCCAATTTAAAAAACGGGCTATGGAACTGATTAGAAAATTCTCAAAAGAAGAAACATAAATGACTAGTAAACATTTTTTAAGAGTGGTCTCATTCTTAGCCATCAGGGAAAATGCAGATTAAAACTACTTTAAGGGACTGGAGAAATGGCTCAGTGGTTAAGTGCACTGGCTGTTCTTCCAGAAGATCTGGGTTTAGTTCCCAGCACCCATGTGACAGCTAACAGCCATCCGTAACTCCAGTTTCATGGTATCCAACGTCCTTTTTGGTCCACACACATAGTGCACTTATATACATGCAAAACACTCATACACATAAAAATAAATACATCAAAAATTAAAAAACAAAACAAGATTCCATCTCTAGCCAGAATGGACATCATCAGGAATACAAATGCTGGTATGAATGTGGGGAAAGAGGGACACTTACACACTGTTGGTGGGAGTGTAAAGTAGTGCAGCCACCCTGTAAATGAATCTGGAGGTTTCTCAAAGAAAAAAGAAAGAAATAGAAATTGTCATATGACCCAACTATATCACTCCTGGGCATATAGCCAAAGGACTTTACATCCTACTACAGAGATACTTGCACAACCATGTTCATTGCTGTTCTATTCACAATAGCTAGGAAATGGAATCAACCTAGGTATCTATCAGCAAATGAGTAGATTATGAAAGTGTGGTACACAATAGAATATTACTCAGCTGTAAGAATTTGTGGGTAAGTGGATGGAACTGGAAAAAATAATACTGAGTGAAGTAATCTTGGCTCAGAAAGACAAATGCCTCATGTTCGCCCTCATATAAGGGTCCTGGCTTTAATTCTTCTGTTTCCTGTGTTTAACATGGAGTTTAACATGAAAACTAGAAATGGGCCATTGGTGGGGGGAATGTCTTTAGGGGGAAGGGTAAGAGAATATAGGAGAATTTGGAAATGAAGGTAGAGAGGGTGAATACTGGGGATATAAGGGTTCAAACAGTGATGGGGATGGGGAAATGAGGAGCCACGGGGAGACTTAACCAGAATGAAATGTACACGAAGAAGCAACTTGGGAACCTATGATCTTGCAATTCAAGAAAAATATACCAAGAGGGGATGGTGAAACATATGTGACATGAAGTAGCCTGGGGAGAATACTAGAAGATAAGAGTTTAATTGTGGGTGGGACGAGGGGATGGGTGAAAAGAGGCACAGGGAGTGGGTTCGCCAAAGCTAGACATATGAAGTCTCAGGAAACCCCACATGTTTGTAAGCTAATTAAACACATAACATTTTTAAAATAATATTTTATTTATTATTTCTACCCCATGTATATGAGTGTATTGCCTGCATGTATGTGAGGGCACCCATGTTGTGCAAAGCCATGGAGGTCAGAAGAGGGCTTCAGATTCCCCTGGAACTGGAGTTAAAAATTGTTCATAGCTGCCATGTGGGTGCTGGGAATCGAACCCAGATCCTCTGCAAGAGCAGTCAGTGCTCTTAACCACTGAGCCATCTCTCCAGCCCCAACACATAATATTTTAAAAGGAGTTTGAACAGAAGTACCTCACGTCAGTGAGCAATACTGCTCCCAGAACACACAGGTTATTAAATTAAACTCTCAGTGCCAGGAATGGGTTACCTCCCTGTGAGTTATTGATCAGAGAGGCCCCAGAGGTACTCCAAACATACAGGCTATTGCCATTGCTCTTAGTTGCCCAGTATAACTAGTATGGAGAGATGTGATAGGGGCGTTCTTGAGAGCTGGGGTGAAGGTAAAGGAGGATATGATCAAGATATATTGTATACATGTATGAAATTTTCAAAGAGAAAATAAAAAGTGGTTTCCTACACAAGATCAAGATAGTTAACATTCTAGCATGGGAGGGCAGGCACTCAAGAGCCCCAGTTAGAGAACTGCAGAGCTATAGACAGTTAATGATTTCTGGGGGTGGAGAGTTAGTTTTCTTTAAGGATGTGGCTCCTGGTAAATCAACCATGCTTTGGAGGGTGGCCCACACCTGGAGATACCTCACCAATTGGAGTTGATACCTCACCAATTGGAGTTCATGGATTATTGAGAGAGAGAGAGAGAGAGAGAGAGAGACAGAGAGAGAGAGAGAGACAGAGAGAGAGACAGAGAGAGACAGAGACAGACAGAGACAGAGACAGAGACACAGAGATTGGGGATAGGACTATGGAGTAGATCTGATAGAAATTAAAGGGAGGAGTTAGGGTGAATATGATAAAAATTGCACGAAATTCTCAAAGAATTAATAATAATAATAAATCCCCAATCATACCAATTCATGTAGAAATTCTGGTTATGACTGGCTATGACCACATGGTGGTAGCAGAGGAGTAGGGATGGATAGTTCAGGGGCTGTTTAGTCTGAGGACTAGGGATTTGGAGGCTTGAGCATGAAACACAGCACATTCATGAATAATCTCAGATAATTTGTTTTTAGAAACAAGAACGAGAAAATATTAAACCCACATATTTTAGATAATGAGAGAAAAGAAAAACGACATGTTATTTGGTTAATAGAACACAGATACACTTAAGATTATGATTAGTTAAGCAGGAAAGAGAAGCAGGCTGAGGAAGAGAAGAGAGAGATGCCTCAGATGCAGTGAGGTCCATGATTGGGTCAGGGATGTAGCGCCCTAGAGAAGAGCACAATCCTTGGTTCAAATTCAATCCAACAACTTCTTAACCTGAGTTAGTGCCTGTGCCCAAATGTATTTGTTTATGCTATGTGTTAGGTCAGTGTTAGAATGCTTTATGTGAACTTTATTAGGTAAATATTGCAACAACTTTAGTGTGATATTGTTCCAACTGTTTCAGTTAAGCAATTTTCCCAAGGTCAACCAGCCAATAAATAGTACAGTGTAGAAACTCAAAACACATATGTATGGAAAATGCCATTAGGACACCTACTATTTTGTATACTAACTTAAAATTTTAATTGAAGAAGAAAACTGTTTTTTTAAAAATATTTTGTTTTACTATTTTATGTTTATGTTTATGAATGTTTTGCTTGCATGTAAGTGCACCTGTGTTGGGAAATGCCTGTGGATGTCAGAAGACAGTGTCGGATCCCCAGGAACTGGAGTTAGGACAGTTGTTAGCCACCATGTGGGTGCTGGTAATCAAACCAGGTCCTCTGTAAGAGCAACCAGTGCTCTTAACTGCTGAGTCATCTGTCTAGCCCTAGAAGAAAACTGTTTTGAGTTTCCATCTTACCTTGTCAGAATGACCATCTTCAAGAAAACAAAGGACAGGGACTGGAGAGATGACTCAGTGGTTAAGAGCACTGGCTGCTCTTACAGAGGACCCAGGTTTGATTAGCAGCACCCACATGGTGGCTAGCAACTGTCCACAACTCCAATTCTAGGGGAATACTTCCCCCTCTTCTGACCTCTGTGGGCATTGCACAGCAGGGATGCATTTACATACATGCAGGCAAAATGCTTATACACATAAAATAAAAATAAGTAATATTAAAAAAGAAAACAAAGGACAACAAATGCTGGTGAGGGTGTGGGGAAGAAGGAGTGCTTCCTTATACACTATAGGGATATAAACTAGAGCAGGCATTGTGCAAATCAGTATGGAGGTTTCTCATAAAATTAAAATATGACTGTGAGGCTGGGGGGTTGGTTAAATACCTGATAAACAAACATGAGGACATGAGTTTGGATCCCTAGAACCCATGTAAAAAGCTGTGCGTAGTGGAGTAAGCCTATTACCCCATCCTTTGGTGGGGGAGGAGCAGAGACAGGTGGATCTTGAAGCTCATTGGCCAGAAGCCTAGATGAATCAAGGACTTCTAGGTTTAGTGAGAGACCCTGTCTCATAAAATGAAAGTGGGGAGTGATCCAGGAAATACACCCAGTGTCAGTCTCTGGCCTGTGCATGCATATGCATATGCCTGTACCCACATTCCCCCCACCAATATGGCTGTAGATGTAGTTCAGTGGCAGAGACTTATCTAGCATGCATACTTCCCTGGGTTCAATCCCTAGCATTAAAAAAAGAAGCTAGAGAGGCTGGAGAGATGGCTCAGTGGTTAAGAACACTGGTTGTTCTTGCAGAAGACCCGGGTTTGAATCCCAGCACCCACATGGCAGCTAACAACTGTCTGTAACTCCAGTCCCAGGAGATCTGACAGCCTCTTCTGACCTCCGTGGGCATTGCACGACACGGGTGCATGCACTTACCTACATGCAGGCAATACATGCATATACGTAAAATAAAAATAAATTTTAAAAATGTTTAAAAAAAAAGAAACTAGAACTACTTTATGACCTAACTATACAATTCCTAGGTATATACCCGAGGAGCTCTAAGTCAACATACTACAAAGACACTTTCACAATCCATGTTTATTAATGCACTATTTAGCTAGCAAATGTAATCAGCCTACATGCCTATCTATAATGAATGGATAAAGAAAATGTGGTACATATATGAAATGGGATTTTATTCAGCCATAAAGAAAAATGAGATTATGAAATCTGCATGAAAATGGATGGAACTGGAAATCATCATGTCAAGTGAAATAAACATGATTCAGAAAGACAAATACTGTATATTTTCCATTCGATGTGGACCTTAGCATCCAGTATTGTATCCAGGTAGAAGTAATATGGGTGAAGGCCATGAAACTAGAAAGAGACCTTTAAGACTGAAAATGAAGTCTTTAAGGGATGTTCACCCCAAAAGACTGTTGGAAAGAGATGAAGGATGCCTGTCTCATAGTTGTTGCTGAGATCTAAATTATGTCCCCCAATGTTTGTATGCAAAAGTCCCAAGTCCCAATAGGGCTGCATTAGGAGATAGAATCTCTAAGGAAGCAGTTATGGTTAAATGAGATCCAACAGGATTGGTGTCCTTATAAGACAAGAAGAGACACCAGAGCTGGTGTGCTCACTTTCCCTGAATGTGCACAGAGAAGAGGCCACTTGAGGACACAGCTGGAAAGTGGAAATTTACAACCAGGAAGGGAGCCTTCGATGGAGGTCAACCTTGAAAGCACCATTTTGGATCTCTAAATTCCAGAATTATGAGAAAATTTTACAATGGATACCTAATCCATGGCATTTCATTATGGAATCTTGAGCTAAGGCTGTCTGAAACCAGGAAATGTAACTCTCTTAGCTTGTAACCTTGCTTTCCGAATTACAGATTGTAGCCATCTTATTACTCCAAATGGTTATCTGCAATCACCTCCAATTTCTCTACCTCAGTCTCTTTCCTTTTTTAGTCCATTTAATAGTATTGGCATACATTAATTTTTTTCTCATTTACTTAGCATATATTAATTTATAATGTAATGA
>NW_008331486.1:679793-688225 GCF_000622305.1 Nannospalax galili | reverse complement strand
ATTGTAACATTTTTCATATTTCATATATTTATACATATATTTCATATATACATATGATGTTGTTTGATTGTATTTATCCTCCTCTTGTTCTGGAAAATGGCATAAATTTTGCTCTTTTGTGGATGAATAAAATTCCATTGAACCCCCACACACAGACACACAGACATGTATATGTCACATTTAAAAAATCCATCCAGCCATTGTTGGGTACCTACTTTGACCTCACACCTTGGCTGAATAGTGTTGCAATAAAAATGTAAAGAGGTAGGCTGGCATGGTGGCACATGCCTTTAATCCCAGCACTCGGGAGGCAGAGACAGGTGGATCTCTGTGAGTTTGACTGGCGGCCATGTACACATGGGTATATGTATTGGCACACACATACAAAAAAAAAAAAAAAAAAAAAAAAAAAGAAAAAGAGGTTAAAAAATGTAAAGAGGTATCTCTGTTGTATTGATCTTTGATTTCTGAGGGATACTTGCTGGATATAGTAATCTTGATTGGTAGTCACTTTCAGGGCTTGAAATATATCATTCCTGTCCTGTCAAATTGCCTTCTAAATTGACTATGTTTATGCCCATAGAATAGTGCTGCTGTCAGCTTTGGTCAGAGAAACTTCTTTTTGCAGTGGGCAGTGGTGACTGCAGAGACCCATAATTGATCAAGTAACAGAACGAATGGCTATTGAATGCCCAGTCATAAACGGGCATCTCTATCATGGCTTAGGAAACATTGCAGAAGAGCAGGCAAGAATGTAAGAGCTGGAGGAAGTGGGGGAAGGGACATGGTGTGTGGAAGTCATTTCTTTCCATTGGCTCTGAATATAATTCACCTTCTTTAATTGATTTTTACTTTATGTATGTGTTATGTCTGTATGTGTGTAAGTGCACCATGTATGTGCAGTGCTTGAAAAGGCCAGAAGAAGGTAGCGAATCCCCTGGAACTGGAATTACAATAGTTGTTAACCACTATGTGGATGCTGGGAACCAAACCCAGGTCCTCTTCACTGGCAACCAGTGCTCTTAACCATGGAGCCATCTCTCTAGGGCATATAATCCACAGTCTTATTGTATATGTAAGGCAAAGAATTTTGTCTACAGTCCCAGTATCCTATTGAGAGAGAAAGAAAAGAAAGCATATAGGGAAGGAAATAGGTATACAAGCTCCAAAGCCCAAGAAAACGGCATGGAGGTGAGGGAAAGGGGAGTGGAAGAAACAGGATAGAAGAACTGTGAGTAGGGTGAGTTGGAGAAGTGCCAGTGGATTAGACTGAGCTAACAGCTTGCTTTAATAGTTTGGAGTATCAATCTATTTCAAGGAGCATAAAGCAGTCCTTTCTACATAAAGAGTATGCTTTCATTTTTTCATCTCTGATGGTTGCCTTTTCTCTGTGGAAGCCCTTGTGTGAAAGAAAACTTAGGTTATAGAAATTTTCTTTGTATCCTTAGAAGGAGTAATCAATTTACATTTATGATCTGAGCCCTTTCACTACTAAAAGCTCTTCAATTGCTATATCTTCCACATGAAGACTGCTTTATTTTATAAAGATAAAAGTTATGTTAGAAATGAGGCTATAAAAGGTAGACTCTGAAATATATTTCTTGAACTGCTATTACGTGGTTTTCTCCCCCTGAATAAAGTGGTTTATAGTACTATACATCATACTCAATAAACTGGAGGGTTGAAAATACCAATACTAGGAAGATGGGTTGAATCAGTTCTGAAATAGTCAGTCATTTGAGGAAAAGATCATGGAACATTTTGGATGAGAAGTAGATTTCCTTCTGTGGCTCAAAGACCTTTGGGAAAAGGACTACAAAAATCCCTCCAACCAAAGCAGTCTCCTTGGAGTAAGTAAAAGCTTTCCTAAAGGGAGGGTTTGGAGAGAGTCAGTTATTTGCTGATTTTACTTATTTTTCTGTTTTTACTTAAGGTATTAACATCAGTCTTTTTTTTTCCTTTCTTTTTAAAATTTTCCTGATAGTGGTGATTGACCCTAACTGCATCCTTAGCTATTACATCAGTTTCTTTATACATCATGTAAAAAATCCATCCAGGGAAAAAATTTCTGTGGATTTGTAAACTCTTTGTGGCATTTCTGGGAACAGAGGAGGAATCTACCACTGGTCATGGGTCAGTTCATCTTCTGGAGCTAGCTGAGGTAAGAAATTAGAGTGAATTGGTATGGGTGAGAAGGTGGCCTCTGGAGGCACAGGACTGGAAACTAGGGCTATTTATAAGTACAACCATCCCTTCCCTTGCCTGTTCTGATAGCAATCTGGGAGTCAGTCATGCATCTGGCTGAGTATATGGCATAAAGCACATGGGCAATACATATTTTTGAAATGGAATTAAGTGGTGATGTGGAAAGAGCAGAATACCAGAAGCCAGGGAACTTGAAGTGGCTGGTGGAGGGATTTAGGGCAAACCTTATTTCTCTGAGCCTATTTCCCTACATTTACAATGAAAGCTTAACATGGGGCCATTGTGAGACCTGAATGTGCTTATGATGCTGATTATGACTGTCCTGAAGAAGGCAATGACTGCAGTGGGGTAGAGACAACTGGTAGTGGTTAGAGGCCAAGGGCAGAAGCTGGGTTGTGCTAAAGCATAGGCTGTGGGGCCAGCTAGAGTTAGTCATCCTGCAGTGATGTGGCCTGTCCTTTGTCTGATATCTGAGCAGAATGCTCCTGGCAGGGCTGCTGGTCCAGAAGAAGGGAATACTGATGATCCTTTTGATCCCACTGTACCCTTCAGAGCATACCTTGGATGACTTAACTTTCGTCCACTAGGCCCCACCTCTTAAAAATTTCCGCTGTTGGGGCTGGAGAGATGGCTCAGTGGTTAAGAGCAGTGACTGCTCTTGCAGAGGACCTGGGTTCGATTCCCAGCACCCACATGGCAGCTATGAACCATCCTTAACTCTATTTCCAGGGAAATCCGAAGCCCTCTTCGACCTCTGTGGCATTGCACGACATGAGTGCACTCACATACATGCAGGCAATGCACTCATACACATAAAATAAAAACAATAAAATATTAAAAAATTTTTCCACTGTCTCACAATTGTACCAAACTGAGGATCAAGCCTTTAACACATGAAAATTTGGGGTAACATTCCAGATCCAACTACAGGAGACCTCAAAACATGTCGTCACTTGGAACAGTGTAGTTGTCTCATATAAGACTTCTGAAAGTTTTCTCATACAGGCACTGTCTTAGTTACTTTTCTTGTTTCCCTGATAAAGTATCTGACAAGAAGCAATTTAGGGAGGGAAGTGTTTATTTTGGTTTACAGTTCAAGGGCACATAGTCCATAGAGGCAGTGAAGGCATGGTGGCAGGAGCAGGAGGCCAGCTGGTCACACTGCATCCCCAATCAAGAAGCAGAAAATGATCAGGATGTGGGGCCAGACTATGAACCTCAAGGCCTGTTCCCAGTGAACCATCTCCTCTTGTAAGGCTCCATTTCCTAAAGGTTCCACCAGCTAGAGGCCAAATATTCAAACACCTGAGTCTATGGGGGATATTTCATATTCAAATCACAACAGACACACCCTGGAACCTGAATTCTATGGGGGTCTTGTTAAATCACACCTGAATGGTTCAAGTAACATGCAGGCTTGTGTGGCTATGATCCTTATTAGCTCACCAGCTCTGTTTTTTAAAAAAAGATTTATTTTTATTATTTTTAGTTATGTGCCTGTGTGTATGTGCATGTGAGTGCAGGAGCCCAAGGAGGCCAGAGGTATCAGATCCCCCGAGAGCTGGAGTTGCAGGCTGTTATAAACCCTCCTACATGGGTGCTGGGATCCAAACTCAGATCCTCTGTAAGAGCTGTATGTACTCTTAACTGCTGAGTCATTTCTCCAGTCCTAGGTCACCTGCTTTGAGTCTCAGTTCCTTTGTTCATAAAGTGTTATTTCAAGTACTCATTTTCATGGATAGAAATATGTGAAGTGCTGACATGTTATTATGAAATATAAATACCTCTTCTACCTCCTCTAATGCCTATATCTCTCCTTTATTTTCAGCTTTGCTTTTGTTTATTATAAGCCCAAAGCATGCTCTTTCTGTGGAACACCAAGCAGTTGGCATCACAGCATACAAAAACAAATATAAAAGTAGACTGCTTCTGAATTCTTGTTGGCATAAGAATATCATGGTTTATTCAACTCAGATGAACAAATTATCTCCTATGTGCTGGACTGAGATAATTAGGAGAGCTCAGCCCTCATGGGTACAGGAATTTTGTTTTAAAATATTTTATTTATTATTTTTATTTTATGTATATGAATATATTGCTTGCATGTATGTAAGTGCACTTGTGTCATGCAATGCCTGTGGAGGTCAGAAGAGGCTGTCAGATCCCCTGGAACTGGAGTTATGGATGGTTGTTAGCCACCATGGGGTGTTGGTAACTGAACCCAGGTCCTCTGCAGGAACAGTCAGTCTTGCTCCATCGCTCCAGCCCCATGTTTTTGCTTTTTTGAGATAGGGTCTCCCTGTAGCCCCAGCTTACCAGGAACTCACTATGTAGACCAGGCTTGCCTCAGCCTCACAGAGATCTGCCTGCCTCTGTTGCCTAAGTGCTGGGATCAAAGGTGTTCATCACCATGCCTGGCAAGAGATTTTTTACTCTTGTTCTGGAAAGTTGAGAAGTCAGTTTCTTTAAGAACTCAGCAGAACCCTCTCCATATGCTGGGAGTGACTGTTATAAGAGGACATGTTGTGGCAGAAAAGGTCCTTTTTTGCTCCTTAAGAATTGCATGAACTCAAGAAAAGTTATTTCTTTTCTAAATACTTTATTTAGTATTTTTATTTTATGTGTGTGAGTGTTATGCCTGCATGTATGTAAATGCACCTGCGTCATGCAATGCCTGCGGAGGACAGAAGAGGCTGCTGGATTCCCTGGAACTGGAGTTACAGACAGCCATCAGCTGCCATGTGGGTGCTGGGAATCGAACCCGGGTCTTCTGCAAGAGCAGTCGGTCTTCTTAACTGCTGAACCATCTCTCCAGCCCCAAGAAAAATTACTTCTTATCTCTGATCTTCAATCACCTCATCCATAAAACTGAATCATTTATCTCTTTTCTGGTTACCATGAGAATAAAGTAGATTGAGCAAGGATCTGTTTCACCATTGGTGCTCAGAAAATGATAGCTATTGTTACTATTTTTAAAACCAGTGAGAACAGAGGATCACATTTATGAGCTGTTACTCTGTGCTACAGAGTAACAGGTTGGTAGGATCCAACCCTCAGGAGTCACCAGCTGATATCTTTCGCCTAGTGAAAAAGGCTCAGGGTACCCCTTGCAAATCAGGATCCTGGAGACTGTAAATAACAGGGTTCAGCATGGGGGTGACAGCATTTTACATGACCACAGCCACACAGCCATGCTCTGCCTCATATCTGGATGTAGGCTGGAAGTAGACTACAATGACTGTCCCATAGAAGAGGCTTACCACTGCCAAGTGGGAGCCATAGGTGTACACACCATCCCTCCTAGAGGCTGAGGGCAGCTAGAGCACTGCAACTGTGATGGTCTTGTAGGGGACCAGCATGAACAGGAAGGGAATGACCACCACTGCAACACCCTTAGTAAAGATAAGCAGTTGAATGTGACGAGAGCATGAGAGCATTAGGCGTGACTGATGGTCACAGAAGAAGTGGGGCACTTGGTGGGAGGCACAGAAGGACAGGTAGGCCATGAGTAGGATGTCCACGACAGAATGGACATGGGATACCAGCCAAAGTGTTCCCCTCAGGGCCATGGACATGGCCCAGGATATTTGTGTGGCATAGTGGAGGGGGTACTGTTTGGTCACATAGTGGTCATAGGCCATAGCAACTAGGAAATAACTATCAGTTACATCCAGGGCAAATAAGCAGTACATTTGGGTCAGGCAGCCCTCTAGGGAGATGGAGTGGTTATGGGCCAATAAGTTGGCTAATATCTTGAGCATAATGATGGAGGAAAAGCAAAGGATAACGAAGAGCAGATAGGTAAGCAAAGGACAGATGGGCCAGCAAAAAGTACATGAGTGTACCAAGGATTGGACTGACCCCAATGGCGGCCCAAATGAGTCTGTTACCCAGGATGCCTGCCACATCAAGACCAACAAAAACACAGAGAGACAGCTGCTCTCGAGGACTTGTTGTCAGTCTCACTAGGATGAATGGGTCTTCCTCTGAAGATCATTGGCAGTGTCCATAGTTGGGCTTGTCATTTGCCTAGAATCTCATGGGACCCTTTTTACTGCTGGCTTATCACCCTGATATCTACAAGAAAGGTGAGGGACTATATTGTCTAATGCTTCCTAGACATAAGAAATCTTGGGTTTGGAGGCCATAGCTCTCTATACATAGAAGTGTCTATGGGAAAGTCATCTCACATTCCAGAACCTTCTTCCTTTCTGAGTTTTAGATTCCCAATCTACAAGATAAAGGAGTTGAACTAGGTGATCTTCAACCCACTTCCAACTTTAATGTTTTGTGATTTTAGGCTAAATTTGAGCAAAAGATACTACTCAGGATCTAAATTAGAAATGAAGGAAGATATGAAAGAAAAGATTAAAATAGAGAGAGGATCAATTCAGGAAGATCTGATCCCAACACTCATTTATTTTAGGAAACAAAGAGTGAAAAAAAAAAACCTAACAAAAATAGAAACCAAGTTGGAGGAGAGGAACATATCAAAGAAATACTAGAAAAATTCAAAAACAAAAAGAAAAACATATTTATATTAAGATGAACATGAATCTACAACATCCCCACACTGGGGGATGTTACTTAGAAAACTGGTAAGAAAGAGAAAAACTGAATATCTTTCAAGGATACCCAGATTGTCACCATGTGTCATTATCAACAGCCAATGGTAGAACACAGTAGAACAATATCTTGACATTCTGAAGAGGCAGAATTCTGAACTTAGAGTTCCATACTGAGCCAAAGTATGAAGGTAAAATATTTTTAAACTTGCATAAAAACAAAAGAATCGGGGCGGTAATCTCTTCACTAGTCTACAAATAGCCCCAGAAAAAAAAAACAAAACAAAAAAACCCCCCAAAAAACAAAAGAATCTGCAAAGTTCTTCATAATCCCTGAAAACCTTTCACTAATCAAATGCTGAGCACCAAGTGAATGCACACACTTTAGTGAGAAACTTACTTGAAAAGACAGGCATTTCTAAAGTCAGAGATTTAACCCAGGGTTTCATCTCTGACCCCAGAGAATTCACTTTAAAGATGGAGACAACTTGTTTCAGCGACTTTTTTTCCATGTCTAAATCTCATTGTAGATATTTGGAGGAAATCCTGTAAAAAGGGGTATTAAAAGGAGAGGACTTAAGGTTATAGGTTTGCTGAAGATGATGCCAAGACTGCTTTGTAAAGGATTGACTGCCTAACACATTTCCATGTCATACTCTTAAAAAAGAAAGCTCTCTCTGACTGGCAGGCCTCTCTCTGGGGTAAGTCGATCATGCCCTCTGTGCCTTGACTCCCCCAGCCTCATTCACCCTCCCATCTCCCCCACCCATCTCTCCTCCTAGCCTGGGACCTGTCCCATTCCTTGTCTTGGCACCCCAGACACCGGGGGAAACTGTGGTCGCCGGCTGTGGCTGCTCTCCTCTGGCTATGGCCGCTCTCCTGCTCTCTTAGTTCCTCTGATCAGTCGTCCAGTTCAGACCCCAGGGCTGGTGAGGAGTCTGCCACAGAATAGCGGGTAGGATGCCTCATTAGCATACTGGGTTTCAGATTACAGAGTCTGGATTCCTGGAAACCATGTGACCCTGACTGTTGCAATATCTAAGTGTTGCAATTTGGGTTCCAAGGGTGGTGATTAGGGAGTGGCAAGCTCTAGGCATCAGTCTCATGATCTGCCAATGGGAGCAAATGTCACAAGGCGTTCCTTGTGGCTCCAGCGGTGGGCCATTGCCTCAGACCTGCTGTATGGCTGGCTGTCAATAAGACTCTCACCCTAGGCTCAAGCCTGTCTCCCACAGGAACCACCACTGTTTCCTGATCCTTTGCATCCAGACCAACCCAGTTCCTTCTAGGAGCCCTCTGGGCCTGGCCCCACTCTCACCTCCCTCTGCTTCCCTAGGCTGCTCAACCCTCCAGCCTCTTTCCTGGACGCTGGGGCTGACCTTTCCTTTTCCTGATCATTTTCATCCAGACCAACCCAGCGTCTCAGTGTAGTCCCCGGGAGTCCTTGGGGCCTCTTCCTGCCTCCATCCCCCTTTGCATCTTTGGGTGGCATGGCCACCAGCTGCCCAAGACCAGCAACTTTCCTGGGCCCTGATCCCAGGCCAGTCCAACCCCCAGATTCCTGAGAACAACGTCTTTCCTGGAGGAATCTAGACCTTAGGAGAAAGCCTGAGAGCATCTGATCCTCACCTGACTTGGGCCTCTGTGGGAACTCCTGAAGAC
>NW_008331486.1:676301-678222 GCF_000622305.1 Nannospalax galili | reverse complement strand
CAATACTACAGGACTTTAAGACCCAGATTAATCCCAACTCGTTAATTGTAGGGGACTTAAATACCCCACTGTCCCCATTACATAGGTCAATAGGGCAGAGAGTTAACAGAGAGACATTTGAATTAAACAATACCAAATATTAAATGGACTTAACAGACATCTACCGAGTATTCCACCCAAGCACCAAAGGACATACATTCTAATCAGCACCCCATGGAACCGTCTCCAAAATCGACCATATACTGGGGCACAAAACAAAGCTCAGCAAATACAAAAAGATTGAAATAATTCCATGCATTCTATCAGACCACAATTCAATAAAGCTTATGATCAACAGTGGAAGAAGCCCTAGTCACCACACGAACACATGGAGATTAAACAACAAACTCCTGAATGATGAATGGTTCAAAAGAGAAATAAGAAAGAAATAAAAGTATTCCTGGAACTAAATGAAAAGGATGGTACAACACAACAAAACCTCTGGGACATGCTGAAAGCTGTCCTTAGAGGGAAGTTTATAGCTCTAAGTGCCTACATCAAAAAATAGGAAAGAACACAAATAAATGACTTAACATTGCAACTCAAGACACTTGAAAAGTAACAACAAATGAAACCCAAACCCAGCAGACAAGAATAAATAACAAAAATCAGGGCAGAAATTAATGAAACTGAAACAAAGAAACCAATACAAAGAATCAACAAAACCAAGAGCTGGTTCTTTGAAAAGATAAACAAGATTAATAGACTGCTAGCCCAGTTAACCAAAAGAAAGAGCACCTCCAAATCAACAAAATCAGAGATGAAAGGGGAAACATAACAAGAGACATCAGAAAGATACAGAACATTATAAGGGAATACTTTTAAAATGTATATGCTACTCAATTTGAAAACCTAAAAGAAATGGACAAAAAGAAATGGATAGGTACCTAAAAGCATGGGAACCACCAAAACTAAACCAAAAGAGATTAACAGCTTAAACAAACACATAACACAAAAGAAATTGAAACAGCAACTTAAACAGACACATAACACAAAAAGAAATTGAAACAGTAATACAAAACCACCGGACTAAAAAAACGCCCAGGACCAGATGGATTTACAGCAGAATTTAATCAGACATTTTAAAAAGATCTACATCCAATACTACTTAATTTATTCAAAAATATAGAAATGGAGGGAGAACTTCCAAATTCCTTCCAGGAAGCCAGCATAACTCTAATACCAAAGCCAGGTAAAGATATAACCAAAAAAGGAAACTATAGACCAATATCCTTAATGAACATAGATGCAAAAATTCTCAACAAGATACTTGCAAACTGCATACAGACACACCAAAAAGATCATCCGCCATGATCAAGTCAGCTTTATCCCAGAGATGTAGGGATGGTTCGATATACGTAAGTCAATAAATGTCATAAATCATATAAATGGGCTCAAAGACAAGAACCACATGGTCATCTCAACAGATGCAGAGAAGGCCTTTGACAAAATTCAACATGCATTTATGTTCAAATTCCTAGAGGGAATTGGACTGGAGGGAACATACGTCAACATAATTAAAGCCATATATAACAAACCCACAGCCAACATCATTCTAAATGGAGAAAAACTGGAAGCATTCCAATTGAAATCAGGAACAGAAAAGGCTGGCCACTATCTCCACTTCTCTTTGACATAGTGCTTGAAACTCTTGCAAGAACAATAAGACAAGAGCAGGAGATTAAAGAGTAACAATTGGAAAAGGAGAGATCAAATTATCCTTTTTGCAGATGATATGATATTATATCTTAGAGATGCCAAAAATTCCTTCAGAAAACTCCTAGAAAGTATTAATATGTTCAGTAAAGTGGCAGGTTACAAAATTAACCTACAAATGTCTGTAGCCTTTCTATATACCAATAACAAGCAATCAGAGAAGTAG
>NW_008331486.1:670671-673391 GCF_000622305.1 Nannospalax galili | reverse complement strand
TATGAGGTTGGATTGAATTCCCTGTACTTCACTTCAAAACATTAAAAAAAAAAAATGTAGGAAACAGCATATCTTGAAATGGAGATCTCCTTTGAAGGGTAAAAACTCATTCAATTTTATATCTTACAGGATTTATATTGAGTTCAATATTGTATAACTGTATTAATTCAACTGTGAATCTAAAAATTTGCAGCCACTTTTGAAAGAGATGTGTCCTTGCTCTGGAGAGTGTTACTGAATACATTAAAGCTGTAATGAAATGCTTCTTCTAATCATGTGGTTATTAATTTTTTTTGAAATTAAACTTTTTTAATGTTTTCATTACTCAGAAGTTTAATACAAAATATTGAAACATTTATAATATACAAGAACATATGGTATCTGTAAATCTTCTATTTTATAAGAGGACAAATAGGAATCATGTTTGTGATGACAGCATCATACTGGAATTAAGGAAACTGACTTTAAAATCAAGTAAAATTGTTCCAGGGAATGAAGCACTAAGATTGAAAACTGTCTTCCTCAAAGGAACAATAATCCAAAACTGGCTAGACCCAGTTGTTTTTCTTAAATCGTTTTCCCCCTGGCTAATTCCAGAATTATAAATTTGCTATAGTTTTAGAAGTAGCAAACTTAGAAGCTACAGTTGATGCAGGTAGGAAAATCATTTCATTCATGCATAAATAAAAACAAGAATAAATGAAGTAAAAATTGTCATGCTTACTTTGGGGCTTTGTGAAGAGGTTCATGGGTGTCTCAAAAGAGACATATGTGACTCAAAATTTAGTCAGTTTTTATCATGAAGTTAGAGTTAAATATATTTGATTCATATTAATGCTAGGTTATTAGAATATCAATATTAGCAGCTAACTAAAGCAAAAAAATAAATTACTAATTGTTATGATGGTATAAAACTGCTTCCCAATTTGTATTAATGCTAACAAAGAGAATCCAAAATGAAATTCACTATCAGTCTTTCTTTGCCTAATTTATCAGTTCTTATATTTTCTTCAGTATTTTAACTTTAAGAATGCATACATATCAACAGTTATATTTTATTTTGATTTCCCTAGCTTTTATTTCATGAGGAAACTAGCTCCATTTTCTTTTAGACACTTATCCTTTACATGATTTTGGACAAGTCACTTATAAAGATGAATGTTTCTTCACCAGAAATACAATGAGAGTCATAATACCAGTCTCAAATTTTCTGGAAGAAATTAACCTAATAGTTCTTAATAAGCAATGTAGCAAATACTGGAAATTTTAAATAAGAAAAAAATACAATAATTTAAAATTAATTATTATTGCCAATAATTACAAATTTTAAAAACAGTATTTGTTTATTTACACATTTTACAAGTAGGATCTAATGTCATCCTGATAGTAGTCCCTGATAGTAGTCAATTTTATTAATAAAATTAATAGGACTGCAGAGATTGCTCAGTGGTTAATAGCATGTAGTGCTCTTGTAGAGGACACAAGTTCAGTTCCCAGCAGGCTCACAGCCACCTGTAACTCCATTTCCAGAGGATCCAACATCATCTTTTGCTCTCCATAGGCACCTAAAATCACAGGTATATACCACCCTCCTCACACATACACACATAATTTAAAAATAACAAAAGTAACTTTTAAAAAAATGAAGAAGCTGGAGAAATGACTCAGGGTTTAAGAGCACTGGGTGCTCTTGCAGAAGACCTAGGTTTGATCCCAGCACCCACATTGCAGTTAACAACTGTCCATATCTCCAGTTTCAGGGGCTCTAATGCCATCTACAGAACTCCTGGAGCCCTGTACAGCATGGTGCACCTACCTACATGCAAGCAATACACTCAGACCTATAAAATAAAAGTAATAAACAAAAATTTTAGAAATAGAATAAAGCAAAATTGCAAACACAAATTAATGTAAACAAAGAAGTTAAATACTGTTTATTTAAAAAGTAAGGTCAGAAGTCAAACAGTGATGATCAGGTGGCATTTATCACCTGGTAATGCAAGAAGGTTTTCACAGGCTGGAGAGATTGCTCAGTGGTTAAGAACACTGGCTATTCTTCCAGAGGACCCAGGTTCTATTCCCAGAACCCACATAGTGGCTAACAATCATCTGACTCCGTTCCAGGGAATACAACATTCTCTTCTTGCCTCTGCAGGCACTGTATGCACATGGTGCACTTACATACATGCAAGCAGTACACTAATACACATAAAAAATAGTGTTTCAAGTTTTTTCCCAGTTAATTATTTATTTAATAACCACATGCTTAGAAGAAGAATTTCATTACAACAGCATTGACATAGTCAATAACAATTTTCTGAGCTAAGATGCATCTTTTCCAAAATTGGCTGTAAATTTTTAGGTTTACAGTTGAATTATTACATTTATACAATATTGTACTCAGTATAAACCCTATAAGACATAAAACTAAATGAGGTTTTAACCTTTAAAAAAGATCTCCATTTCATTATTAAAATACACAGTTTCATACAGAAATATTCATTTTCAATGCAATTGACATTAAGGTGTTTGCACATGCGCTTCTAATCTCTATATATCTGATTACTTTTGGTTACTTTCGGAGCTCCTTGGTACCTGAGCATGGATATAAAGTCATCAGGTAGATTTCAATGGTAATGTCTCTCTGTTAACTCTCTGCCCTGTTGACCTAGCTAATGGAGACAGTGGAGTATTGAAGTCCCCTACCATTCATGAGTTGG
>NW_008331486.1:643710-669266 GCF_000622305.1 Nannospalax galili | reverse complement strand
GGCCAGATTGCTTTTGTCTTCAGGAGTTCCCAGAGAGGCCCAAGTCAGATGAGGATCAGATGCTCTCAGGCTTTCTCCTAAGGTCTGGATCCCTCCAGGAAAGATTTTGGCCTCAGGAATTTGGGGGTTGGACTGGCCCAGGAGCCAGGCCCAGGAAAGATGCTGGTCTCTGGCAGGTGGTGGCCATGACACTCAGAGATGCAAAGGGAGATGGGGTGGGAAGAGGCCCCAAGGACTCCTGGAGACTGAACTGAGGAACTGGGTTGGTCTGGATGCAAAGGATCAGGAAGACAAAGTTCAGCCCTGATGTCCAGGAAAGAGGCTAGCAGGTTGTGTAGCCCAGGGAAGCAGAGGGATGTGAGGGCAGGACCAGGCCCAGAGGGCTCCTGAGGACTGGGTCCATCTGCATGCAAAGGATCAGGAAGCAGTAGTGGCAGAGAGGTCAGCCCTGGGGTCCAGGAAAGAGGCTGGTGGGCCTTGCAGCCCAGGGAAGCAGAGGGAGGTGAGGGTGGGACCAAGGCCAGAGGGCTCCTGGGGTTCTTGAGAAGGAACTGGGTTGGTCTGGATGCAAAGGATCAAGAAGCAGTGGTGTTTCCCCAGGTGTCTGGGGCACCAAGAGAAGGAACTGGACAGGATCCAGCCTAGGAGGAGAGACGGGTGGGCAAGATGGGAGGGTGAATGAGGCTCCGGGAGTCAAGGAGTAGAAGGCCCGATCGATTGCTGTACCCAGGAGAGGGTACTGTGGGTCCTGCAGGCCCAGGGAAGCAGAGGGAGGTGAGGGCGGGGCCAGGCCCAGAGTGCTCCTGGGAACCTGAGAAGGAACTGAGTTGGTCTGGATGCAAAGGATTAGGAAGCAGTGATGGTTCCCGTGGTGTCTGGGGCGCCAAGACAAGGAATGGGACAGGACCCAGGCTAGGAGGACATGAATGTGGCTGGGGAAGTCATGATGGACTTGCCCGGACAGAGGCCAGCTGGCCATGCAGGCCCAGGGAGGCAGAGAGAAGTCTGTTGGATTTTAAGAATGAACTTGTGTGTGCTCTGGTGTAGCTCAGCCAGTTTCCCCCTGGCTGCCAGGGCAGGTATTTGCATCAGATTCATTCCTACGCTGGCAAGAATTAATTCTGAAGCTGCTTTCCTGAAGTCCAGAACAAGAGCATACTGAATCTAAGAACAGGCTGGGTATGGCAGTACACACCTTTGATACCAGGACTTGGGAGGCAGGGGCAGGGGAATCTCTGTGAGATGGAAGCAAGCCTGGTCTACACAGTGTTTCCAGGCCAGCTGGGGCTACAGGGAGAGCCTGTCTCAAAACAACAACAATAACAGCAACAAAACAAAATAAAAAACAAAAGCAAACAAAACAAGAATCTTGGAACAACAGGAGGTAACACGGATCTCCCTTGGAGTTCCTGGGGATCAGCCTCTTCTATGCACTGGTGGCAAACAAACCTGTGCATTTCCCCTGGTGACATCTAGGCATTTAAGCATTTTGAACACTGAGGAACTTTTGGCAGCTTCATAGCAACATCACATGGTCTTGGTGCTTTCTTTATGTCTTGTCCTAGAAACATTCCAGATTCCTGCCTTCCTTCTGTATACTTTCATCCCTCCCCCACCTTGTATAGTCCCATCAATAATAAGAGACATCCACACCAGAGAAACTCCTATCTTTACCCACAGTGACAGAAAGAGTGTCCTCATCCCTAAGCAGCCTCCTGGGCCCAATCACTGGTGCCCCGTGCTGGGCAGCAGAATCGACTCCAGGTGCGCTGAAGAGCTTCATTGACCTCCTTGTTTCGAAGGCTGTAGATGAGTGGGTTAAGAGCTGGAATAACAAGGGTGTAGAACACAGATGCCATCTTGTCAGTGTCCAGGGCATAGCTGGAGCTTGGACGCACGTACATGAAAATTAGGGTCCCGTAGAGCATAGCTACAGCTGTGAGATGTGAGCCACAGGTCGAAGCTGCACGCCGGCGTCCCTCCGCTGAGCGCGTACGAATCACAGCCCCAGCGATAAAGCCATAAGACACAGCAATAGCCAACACCGTGGCTGTCTGGATGAAGCCACAGACTGTAAAAAGGAGGAGTTCGTTGAGACTGGTGTCATTACAGGAGATGGCCAACAGTGGAGGGATGTCACAGAAGAAGCTATTGACCTCCTGTGAGTGGCAGAAACTCAGGCGGAAGGTGAAGGTCGTGTGTACAAAGGCACTCACTGCCCCACCCAGGCCTGATGCCCCTAGCAAGGCTAGGCATAGACCGGGTGACATAACGGTAGTGTAGAGGAGAGGGTTTCCGATGGCCACATAGCGATCATAGGCCATGACTGCTAATAGGCAACACTCGGCATCAGCCAGCCCTGCAAAGACAAACATCTGGAGGGCACAGGCTAGATAAGGGATGGTTGCACGGGGTAGCAGGAGATCCACTAACATCTTGGGGCCGATGGCTGAGGAATAGCAGGCATCCAGCAGGGAGAGGTTAGCCAGGAAGAAGTACATGGGTGTGTGGAGCCGGGCATCCACATGGATCAACATCATCATGCCCACATTTCCCAGCAGGCTGATCAAGTAGACAGGCAGGAAGATCAGGAAGAGGGTCACACGCAGATCCCAGCGATTTGTGATGCCTAAGAGGATGAATTCAGCAGGGGTAACTCTGGTCCAGGTGAAGTTTTCTAGGCTCATTCTGCTGGGCAGAGACTGAAGACAAGGAAAACAAAAGGGGGGTGGGGGATAGACAGCATGGGGATGGCAGGTAAGAGAAAGGTCATGTCCACCATAGTACAGAAAGCAGTGTGTCCTGGGTTCTAGTCTTGACTGACCAAAATTGCTGTGTGATCTTGGACAAGCCATTTAACCTCTCATAACCATTGCTTCTAACACCTAGGAGTCACTGTAGTTTTATCTTCATGGAGACAGAAGTCTTGTCTTATTTTTGTACATAGTATTGAGAACATTGCCTAGCATATCGCAGGTGCTCAGTAAATACTTGCAAAATGAATGAATGGTGAATGAGATGAAATTTAGTGTTGGCCCAGGGATTGAAAAATATCCCGTCTCTATGTGCATTCTCTCTAGCTTCCCAGGGAGGGAAAGACACATGAATGGGTAGAAATGGTCTCCTGACCCAAACAGCAACTTATTTTGGCCCTTGAGGTTTGTTGGGAGGTCTTCTTTCCATTGGATAAGACCCGGCAAAGGAGTGATCAGATATCTTGGGAAGATTTTGAAATCTGGAAAGAACAGAGTATGTGAGTGTTGACAGTTTTTCTGAACCTTAGATTTTCTTCTCTGCATAATGAAGGGGAAAGTGGTAAGGATTTAGTAAGGTAATACATGTGAAGTGTCTTGCACACGGTCTGATTCATAACAGATTTAGTGAAGGTTCATTGAACTGAATTGGATGCTTTGGTTCAATACAGTAATGAAGCAACTTAAAATTTATTTATTTTTATTTTATATCTATGAGTGTTTTGCCTGCATATAAGTTCACCACCTGTATGCAATGCCTGTGGAGGTCAGAAGAGGGTGCTGAATTCCCTGGAACTGGAGTTTCAGATGGTTGTTAGTTGCCATGTGGGTACTCGGAACTGACCCCAGGTTCTTCTGTAAGAGCAGCAGGTGCTCTTAGCCACCAAACCATCTCTCCAGGACCAGTAATGAAGAAACTTTAAGGCAAGTTCAGAAATAGTGCAACTTCAAGCACAATGTTGCTGTGTACTCCTAACCCTTTTCACTCATTCCCTTTATCTAGGACCCATTTCTCCTTTTTGTACTTGACAAAAACTATCTCCAGTGGGAACCCTTCCTCATTTACCCTGAGGACACTAAGTCTCTCCCACATCCACCGTACTATGTCACCATTATAATACAAACACTGTTGATGCTTGTCCTGTGAGCTTTGAATTCCTTTAGTATTCATTCATCAAATATTTATTGAGCATTACCATATTCTGAAAACGGCCTTGGAATTCATTTTTGTGTCTTCAGATTCTGGTATGTAATCAATACTAAACAAAAGTAGAGTAAATAAAACAATGGAAAGAGTAAGGACATTAGCAGCATGCAAGCTTGGCTTTGAGACTGGGTTTCACCCCTTTCTTATGTACAGTTTCCATCAAGTCACTTTGTCTCCCCTATCTCTGTTGAAAGTGCTTTAAGAGACAAAGGGCATGGCACTGAGATGGACTCCTTCTGCTCGCCCCCTTTAGAGAAGCTGGTGAGGCCATGCTTTTGGAAATGTAAGATGGGACATAAAAACATACTGCTGGTTAGAGATGGGGTTCCAGCTAAACTACCCCGTGGCATCTCAGATGATTTAATCACCTTTGGTTTCTCCCCATCTCCAGAGCAGATGTGTGTGTGTGTGTGTGTGTGTGTGTGTGTGTGTATTGAATCCAGGGCCTTGAGCATGCTAGTCATGCATCCTCCCACTGAGCAACACTCTCGTACCATGTTCCTTATATTTTAAAACTCACCTCGGGAGTCATCTTTTCTAGAAAACACTTTCTGGACATATGACCACTCAATCTTTTATGCTAGAATCCCAATCTAGTAAAAATATTTTTAATGGATAGATAACTGTGCACATTCAAGGCTACAATGTGATGTTTTGATCTATGTATGCATGTTAGAGTCAATCAACAATGAAATGTAATAGAAGACCCAGAGATAAACCCACACAGCTATGGACATCTAATTTTTGACAAAGGTGTATGAAAGATGCACTGGAAAAAGATAGTCTTTTCAACAAATGGCGCTGAAAAAATTAGGTATCCTGCAGAAGAATGAAATTAGATCCATTTCTCTCACCTTGCACAAAATTCAAGGTGGGTCCAAACCTTAATTTAAAGCCAAAAATGCTGATGCTGTTAAAGGAAAAAAATAGGGAAAATACTTCAGGGCATAGGTATAAGAAACAAATGTCTGAATAGAACCACAATAGCATAGGAAACAGCTCCAAGAATTGACATACGAGATTATGTGAAATAAAAAAAGCTTCTGCACAGCAAAAGAAACCAACACCAAAATCAACAGAGAGCCTACACAATGAGAGAGAGTCTTTGCCAGCTGTACTTCCATCGAGGGTTAGTATCTAGAATACACAGGGAACTGAAAAGACCCAGAGAAACAAAACACCAGAGAAACAAAAATGCCAACCAAGAATGGGCCAATGATCTGAAAAGACAATTCCCAGGAAAAGAAATGCAAATCGTCATTAAACACTTAAAACATATTAAGCCTCTCTAGCCACCAGAGCAATGCAAATTAAAATGACCGAGATTCTGTCAGAATCTCCACCTAGGCCGAATGACCACTATCAAGAAAACAACGGACAACAAATGCCGTGAGGATGTGGGGAAAGAGGAACGCTTATCCACTGGTGGTCGGAGTATAAATAAGTGCAACAATTATGGAAGTCAGTGTGTAGGTTCTCAAAAAAATAAAACTTCCGTATGACCCAGTTATAACCACTCCTGGACATACAGCCCAAAGGACTCTTCATTCTATCACAGAAATGCTCATGAGGCAGGAGACTAGGAAGCTGGAGGAGGAGGTTCCAGACGTTAACATGGGAAAGATGGCAGGAAAGACTGGCAGCCTTTAGTTTACCCGAGCTTCGTTCAGCCAAAGGAGCATAAAGCTGGTGATTATATGAACTTGGAGGAGGTGGGTACTTTGTTACCATAAAAGGACACTGTGCACCTCACCTCAGCCTTTCCCCTCTTTTGCACTCTAGATGCTAGGCCACAAGTGAGATATGGCATACCTCCAGGCCCCTCTCTATCTCCCCTTTAAACTATCTCCTTTCTTTTAGACTCAGATCCATGCCTGCTACCTATGCATATCCGTGTTCATTGCTGCTCTTTTCACAATAGCTAAGAAGTGGAATCAATGCTTTCCAGTTCCATCCATTTCCTTGCAAATTTCAGAACTTCATTTTTCTTATCCTTTCATCCATTGATGAAATTAGTGGATGGAACCGGAAAGCATTGTATTAAACAAAACAGTAGTGGAGCTCCAGTTCCATACATGTTGTTCATGAGAGAAGTCAGCTGCCTGACTGAAGCCCTACAAATGGAACACAACTGACGGCCAAGCCCTTGTGTGTTGCTCTATCCACACGAAAACCAAGCACTACTCACCTATTAAAGTGAGGAGCAGAGCTGCTTTGAGTATCTCTCCATTTCTTGAGAAAATGATGAGGCTTTTAGGTTGATTTTTGTTTTCATAAAAAAATTAAGCAAAAATGGATGGCACCTGGGCTGGAGAGATGGCTTAGCAGTTAACAGCACTGGCTGCTCTTGCAGAGGACGCAGGTTTGATTTCCAGCACCCACATGGTGGCTAACAACTGTTTATAACTCCACTTCTGGGGGATCTGACACCCTCTTGTAACCTCCGTGGGTATTGTATAACATGGGTGCAATTACATACATGTAGGCAATACACTCATACACAAAAATAAAAGTAATAAATAAAATGTTAAGAAAATGATAGGCAAAGGTAATTCAGTGTTCAATATTTGTGGCAAAATTATGGGTATACCCTCCTTGGACTATAAGTGTTATGAGGATGGAGGTAGTGTCTATTATTTCTAAGCACCTGGCACAGCTGGGCACATAGTATGTGTTAAGGAAACTCTTATGGAATATTGAAAGCAGTTCTCTGATGTGCTCACTGCAACTGACTTAAGCCGTTTATGTATTCTTTATTATTATTATTTTTATTTTATGTATATGAGTGTATTGTCTGCATGTATGTGAGTGTACCCGTGTCATGCAATGCTGTGCAGGTCAGAAGAGGGCTTCAGATTCTCTTCGAACTGGAGTTAAGGATGGTTCGTAGCCACCATATGGGTGCAGGAATCAAAACCCATGTCCTCTGCAAGAGCAGTCAGTGCTCTTAACTGCTGAGCCATCTCTCCAGCCCCTTATGTATTCTTTTCTACAACAAAGGAACTATAGTTTACCCACTCACCCCACAAGGGTAATCAAATAGTCCAAGTCTGCCTGGAACTTTCCTGCTTTTCAGCCCTGAAAGTCCCATGTCCCAAGTAACGTCTCAGCTTCTGGCAAACCCGGATGATTGGTCCCATGGTTACCACAATCTCGAAGGTCACGTGGGATCCACTCTAACTGAAGAAGGGTTTTGCCTTCATGTGCCTGACTTTCTATTTCTTGCAGCATTCACAAGCCCGGTCCAGTTTGGAGCAATATATGCTGACTTCTGCTTCTCCTCCTGATGACTGTTAAGGATTTTCTCTGGCTGGGGTGACTGGTATGCCTGGCATTCCCATCTGGCTATTCTGATCTCTACTGTAGCTGCCTCAAGTCCCTCCCGCTTCTGTTTAGGGGGATCTTACCTTCAAGATGAGAACATTGAGTTCCGAAGAAGAGAGGAGACTTGCCCCAACGTACATAACTATAAAAAGGATAGAGCTGGGGTATGAATGTGGGTTTCCTTATGTCTCCCTCAATACTGTTTCGAGGCAGATTCTGATTAGGTCTCTTACTAGACCATCAAATTTATTACTGCCCTTGTTTTACTTTAGTCTCTCATCTTCAGATTGTGTAGTTTGGATTAGATCAATGTAGTTCTAGGTCTAGTGTCACTCAAATTACTGTTGGAGCTTTGTGGAAACCAGATTTCTATAGACAGTGCTTAGAAATTCTCAAGAGTTGATCTAGAGTGGAGCTCAGAAATCTGCACAAAAATTCAATAAAAATAACTTAAAATCTGTACCTGAAAACACCAACACCAAGAACTAACTCTGGCATGTAGCTTACTTGGCCCTTCCAAGCAGCATTTCTAGGCCATGAACATGCACACGAGCCAACTGGGGATCTTGTTGAATGCCATATCTGCCTCAGAAAGGCTGTGCTTGAGGTTCTGAATCTCCCAGAAAGTCCCAGAGGATGCTGCCACTCCTGGTTTGGGTACCACAGATACCTCAGGTGATGAGGGGCAGTATTTCCAGTGTCAACACCTCAGGATTCCTATTTTCTGGAGGGATCTTTTTAACCTTTTCCTGCGTGCTCCCTTCTTTGAGTTGAACTCTTCTTTAGGCCCCATGATATGCCTGAAAGCAGTTAAGTCTGGTGAATCTGGCCTGGTATTTCTCATTATGTAGCTGCCCTTTCCTTAACAACGTTGAATTCTTAACTTATTCCTCCCTAGCATGCAGACATTTAGTACAGCTTTCCCCAGACACCATGGGTGATATGTGGTTATGGGTTTAAGGACTTACCAAGAAGCAGAGAAGAGTGTGTGGTGAGGTCTTCCAGCAGAGAACCCTCAGTTCAATCTGTGGAGTGACAGTGATAGGGAAGGTAGCAGGGATGTACCCCACCCCAGAGGTAACAACAGTGGGACCTAAAATCTTCCTGGCCCCGAGGGATTGGCCTATTTCCTTTTTCTTTCTGCTTTCTTGTTTCTTCTCCATGGTGACTCTGTCTCCAAATCCTTTGGGAGCTCTGTGAGAGTTGGTGGCAGGGGAATGCTAAGAATGACTTATTCTTTAGTACCTAGGGATTTTGTACAAGTTTCTTTGAGTAGGGCCCCAGGCTGTGGGTGGGTCCCTTTGGCTCGTTTTCCCAATCCATTCAAAATACAAACATGTAGATTGTATTGCATTATATGTTATTATTATGCTTTAAAATATTTTGAGCCCTTTTACACAAACTCAGTTTTTATGGTTCTGACAAATCATACCGTTTCTCTTGTTTGGGTGCCTATCTCATCCTTGCTTGCCTCTATGCTCCAATGTTGTCTTTGGGAGGAAGTTTCTGCTGCTGAGGCAGAGCCTCTTCTTCCTCTGTGGGCCTTTATTTTTAGAGACAGGGTCTTTCTGTGTGTTGTAGGCTGGCCTGAGTTCACAGTCCTCCCGACTCTACCTTCCCAAGTGCTGAGATTACAAGCCTGTGCCACCACACATGCCTTCTCTTGAAGATATGCATGCAAAAACATGACCAGAGACAGGCAAGAACACAGTGATGGTGTTCATACTAGGTGAGAGGAAAATTAGGCCAGGGTCAAGCATAGAGTAAGCACTCAGGAAATTTAATCACTTTTAAAAAGTAGGTCTAAGTATTTGAGTTTTAAAAGTTCTTAGGATTTAAAAATACTTGGAATCTCCAAGGACTTAAAATAACGTCCTGGAAGATGGGAATGGAGATGAGCCTGAAGAGGTCAAAGTGGGGCAGGCTGTTGGGAGTATGTGGCCTCTGAGGTCGGGAGTCACAGCTTAGAATTATCTCATTTGTGTGGTATCTTATAGCTTACCTGTTCATGTTAGTCAATCGTTCTTTAGTTCATATAACTAGTGCTTATTACATTTTTTTTTACTCTGGTCTTAAATTTAAAACTTGGGGTATAACTATACTGAAATTTAGAAAATATTTTATTTATTATTTTATGTGTATGAGTGTATTGCTTGCCTGTAGGTAGGTGCACCCATGTCATGCAATGCCTGTGGAGGTCAGAAGAGAGCGTTGGATCTCCTGGAACTGGAGTTATGGACAGTTGTTAGCTGCCATGTGGGTGCTGGGAATCGATCCCAGGTCCTCTGCAAGAGCAGCCTGTGATCTTAACCACTGAGCCATCTCTCTAGCCCCAGATATACTAGATTTTTTTTTTTGAGACAGGGTGTATGTAACCCAGGCTGATGTCAAACTCATGATTTTCCTGTCTCCACTTTCCCAAGTGTTAGGATTACAGATATGACATCATACATAGTTTTGAAGATAATTATGAATGGAAAAGACATAGTTCCTTTTATCATGCAGCCTTCCAGGAGACAGAGTCAGAATTGACTAAACAAAAACTGAAGGGCAGAATATTTGTGTGGGAGTAATGGTTTGTACAAAGGCTGGGAGATGGGAATACAAATGATGTATTTGAAAACTGAAGGAAGGTCAGTGGGGAGCTCTGAGAACCATGGAGGTGTGAATGAACTTAGGTAGGTAGAGGCCAAATAGTGGATAGAGGTTTTCAAGTCCCGAAAATGATCTGCCTTTTTAAAAATCCCCAAACAACAAGTTGTTGCTGGGAGGTTTAAAGATGGCTGAGATGTGGTGAGATTTGTATTTTTTTTTTTGGCTTTTTGAGACAGGGTCTCCCTGTAATGCCAGGTGTCCTGGAACTCACTATGTAGACCAGGCTGGCCTTGAACTCACAGAAATCTACCTGCCTCTGCCTCCCGAGTGCTGGGATTAAAGGCGTGCACCATCATGTCTGGCGAGGTTTGTATTTTTAAAGGTGAATTTAGATTAATGCTAGTAGATTAAGTAGAATTTAGATTAAGGCTAGAGAAGTCAAGAGCCTGCTCATTCTAGGCTGGAAATGGTACTTTTATCTGAGGGGTGTGTGCTGGATAGCTTTATTTGTCAACTTGACACACATGGGTAGAGGGAGTATCAGTTGGTGAATTTCCTCCTTTGGACTGGCCTGTGGTCATGTCTGTTGGGCAACTTCTTGATTATTGAGTGGTGGGGGGGGCAGTCCACTGGGGGTGGTGCTACCCCTGGGCAGGTAGGCCTGTGTTGTATAAGAAACAAGTTGGGCACGGGCAAGAGAAGCAAACCAGTAAGCAGCGTTCCTCCATGGCCTGTGCTTCCTGTGCTGAGTTCCTGCCTTGGGCTCCCTCAACAATGAACTGTGACCTGGGATATGTAAGCTAAACAAACCCTTTCCTCCCAAGGTTGGTATTGGTTGGAATGTTTTGTCCCAGAAATGGAGAAACAGACTAGAACAAGGTGACAGAGAAGAAGGAAAGGGGAGCTGAAAGCCACCTTGGAGGTAGAATTAATGAGACTGAGTAATCGGCTGTGATGAATGATGGAGAGGGAAAAAGTTCATTACTTGGCTTAACAATTTTTATTATCAGTTTTTAGTTAGTATACAATGTAGTATCATCAGCACATTTTCATACATGTATGTTACTGTACTTTGCTAATAGACACCCCCCATTATCCCTCTTCCTTCCTTCCATTGGTCCCCTTTTGCTAATAGTTTCCTTTCTTTCATGATGACCTTTAGTTCCATCCACTTTCCTGCAAATGACATGGATCTATTTCTTTATGGATGAATAAAACTTCTTTGTATATAGACACATTTTCTTCATGCATTTGCACATTGAAGGGCTAGGCTGGTTCCATGTCTTGGCAGTTGTGAATAGTAGAGCAATAAACATGGAAATGATGATATCTCTGGGGTATGCAACTTAGATTTCTTTAGGCGTCCACCCAGAAGTGATACAGCTGGATCACACGGTACTTTTAATTTTAGTTTTTTGAGGAAACTTCATACTGATTTCAATAATGTCTTCATGAGTTTACAATTGAACCAGCAGTGTATAAGGTTCTTTCTCCCCCTAACATTCTCACTAGCATTTGGTTATTGTTTTATTTCTTTTCCTTTTTTTAATTGAATTTTCGAAAATTTCATGCAATATATTTTGATCATATTTGGATCCCCTCCCCATCTGGACCCTCTTATAGCCCCTTTATTGTACATAAATGTTTCAGTAAGTTATGATTTTATTTTATTTGACTTTTCATTTTATTTTCTTAAATCTTCTTTAAAAGTTTGATTTGAATTGATTTCCTTATTTTATTCATCTGCTTGTTTGTTTCCTTTCTGAAATCATTGATTATCTTTACCTTTCGACTTCAAAATTGCTTGTCTGGCATTTCAATAACTTCAGTATCTTTGGATTTGATAACTAAGTAGTTAGAATCTTTTGGAGGTATCTTGTAGCACTATTTTTTCATGTGTTTTATGCTTTTGCTTTGCTATTTGTGCATCTGTTGGTTGGATCTCCCTTTTAATTTCATTTGTTGACTTTCTAATGAGCGTCCTACTCTTGAGTGCTCAATACCCAGCATCCTCAGAAAGGAGAAAAAAAAAACCCTGCTTCAGCAACAACACTAAACCAAGCAAGATTTAAAAATACATTTAAATTAAATTAGAGCTAAAAAATACACTGCCAATAACCATAGAACAGAGAATGTAAAAGATAATGTACAGTGTGTTGTGAAAAATTATTTAGTGGCCCAGGGAGGCCTGCTTCCCACCTGGCTGCCATTGAAACCAGGAAGGCAGGCACTCGGGCTAGAGATGGAGATGGCGATTGAGCACTGCATCCTGAGTGCCAGCAGGAGTGGACCCTGAGCTCTTCAAGCATCTGAGAGGGATGCTATGACTGAACTTCTCCCTGGGGAGTTGAAGCTAGAGCAACACTTGAAGGAGAAGCCCCTGCAGCAGGGAGCCAGTCCAGCCCAGGCCCAGCTGACCAAAATGCATGAGCATTTGACTGCTCCCTTGGACCAAGGGAACCTCAAGTCAGAATTCCTACAACAATCCAATTTGATAATGGCGGAGTTGATGCTATGGATAACTGAGGAAGCCTACACTGCCAAAGATGGAAAGTTGTTGCAGGAGAGTCTTGAAGAGGACTTTGCCCTTGTGCATTTATAGCATGATTCCTCAAAGATCTCACAAGTCGACGGCCACCTGGATGATAATGGCAGCGGCGTTGCTGCTGCTGCTCATGCTGGAACAACTTGAGTGGCTCGCGGGCCTTCATGGGCTACCCCAGCGCTCAACTCAACAGCCGAGAATGAGTCGGGATCTGGGCAGGAGCAGAACCCAAGCACCGGGCCATCTTGGGTCCTTCCCTTCTATCCAGAGGATTATATCTGAAAGATTTTAACCAGAGGAGCAAGTGTTGGGGCCAGTCAAATGAAGCAGCTATGCACCCTCTTCTGACTACTTGGGCATTCATTGCAGGACATGAGTGTACTTAAGTACACGCAGGGAGAAACGCTGTTTGAGAGCCTGAAAACTTAAGGAAAGAAAGAGAACTAGAACTGTGGTCCCCTCCAGTGAGCCGAAGTCATGGTCCAGTCCCATGAGCTCCAGCTGTGGTCTTCTGTGAGCAGGAGTGTCCTATCCTGAGAGCTGGAGCCATGGTTCTTCCTGTGAGCTGAAGCTGTGCTTCTTTCTGGGAGCTGGACCTGTGATCCCTCCTGTGAGCTAGAGTCATAGGCTGGAGCTGTGGTTCCCTCCTGCGAGCTGGAGCTGAAGCAGTGACTCCCTGCCTGTGAGCTGGAGTTGTGGTTCTCTCCTGTGAACTGGGGCTGTGGTTCCCCTCCTGTGGACTGAGGTCGTGGTCCTCTTCTGTGAGCTGGAGCTGTGGTCCCTTCAAGTGAACTGCAGCTCTGTTCACCTCCTGTGAGCTGGAGCTGCGGTCCCCTTCAGCGAGCTGGAGCCATAGTCCCCTCCTATTAGCTGGAGCTGTGCTCCCCTCCAGCGAGCCGGAGCTGTCGTCCCCTCCTGTGAGCTGGAGTTGTGGTCCCCTTCAGTGAGTTGGAGCTGTGGTCCCCTCCAGTGAGCTGGAGCTCTGGTCCCCTCCAGTGAGCTAGAGCTGTAGTTCCCCTCCTGTGAGCAGGAGCTGTGGTCCTTTCCTGCGAGCTGGAGCTGTGGTTCCTTCCTGTGAGCTGGAGCTGTGGGCCCCTAAGATAAGGTGGACCTGTGGTCCTCTCCTGTGAGTTGGAGCTGTGGTCCCCTCCTGTGAGCTGGAGATGTGGTCCCCACTGTCAGCGAGAGCTGTGGTCCTCTCCAATGAGCTGGAAGTGTGGTCCCCTCCTGTGAGCTGGAGATGTGGTCTGCTCCTGTGAGCTGGAGCTATGGAGTTGTGGCTCCCCTCCTGTGAGCTGGAGCTGTAGTCCTCTCTTGTGGGCTGAAGTCCTGGTCCTCTCCTATGAGCTGGAGTTCTGGTTCCCCTCCTGTGAGCTGAAGCTGTGGTCCTCTCCTATAAACTGGAGCTGTGGTTCCCTTCCTGTAAGCTGGAGCTATGGTTCCCCACCTGTGATCTGGAGCTATGGCCCCCTCCTGTGAGATGTAACTGTGGTACCCTCATAATAATACAGACTCCCAGTCCCAGGAGGGCTGATTGGAATGAACTGTGCTGGGTCTGGTGCTCACCCACTGTTGAAGATTATATGCATCTTTCATCTCTCACTAGAGAAATTTCCTTATGCATGGTGATTGACAGAGAAACTTACAGCTTTCTAATGTTTGGGGAGAAAGGGGCTGCAGAGCGCCTATCTCTGGGTGGGATGCCTCTGTCAGATTTCTGGGGCTCAGGACTTGGAAATCATTGCAGAGGAGGAGGTGGAAAGATTGTAAGAGCCAGAGGTGGTGGATGACCATGTCTCCAGACAGCTGGTCAGTTACTCATATGAACTTACAGCAATGGTGACAGCATGCACAAGTCCTATGCAAGTGCGAGTGGATGAGCCCACACTGCAGAATGTTTGGGGGTTCAAGTTAGACTCTATAGGCTTTATTACCCAGAGAGAGTACATTGAATTAAGTGGGGAGGGGATGTAGGGAGGAGTGGAAGGGAAAGGGGATAGAAATGTCATTGAATTATATTGTGTGGAAATCGCAAAAATTCAATAAAAATTCTAAAAAATTAGTGTAAAAGTTACTAATGAATGAAATACAGGAATGGGGCAGGGAATAGGGAGAAGAAAGTGGAAACAAGTTAAAAGAAAACACAAACACGTGGTTTGAAAGGGATAAGGAAGCTTCAAAGTGGGAGAGCATGAGGGAGGAGGAAGGAATGAGGGAGTGGGGGAAACAAAAACAAATTTTGTTTGAAAAATGCCACAGTGAAACCTAATTCTTCGTAAGCTAATAAAAAAGAAAGCACAGAGAAATAGAAGATGCTAAGAAGAAGAGAAAAATGAAAGACAATGAGATAAAAATCTGATTATATAGGGGCTGGATAGATGGCTCAGTGGTTAAGAACACTGGTTGTTCTTGCAGAAGCCCCGGGTTCGAATCCCAGCACCCACATGGCAGCTAACAACTGTCCTTAACTACAGCACCAGGGGATCCAACAGCCTCATCTTTTGACCTCCGCGGGCATTGCATGACACGGGTGCACTTACTTACATGCAGACGATACATGCATACACATAAAATAAAAAAAATAAAAAAAATTAAAAAATCTGATTATATAATAAAAATGCATAGCGAAAGTTAGATAAATGTAAGAAGAGGAATAAAAAATAGAAACATAAAAGATCAAAAAATAAAAATATTAGCCACGCAGTAAGAACTCTTACTGGAATAAGAAGAAATCTCCAAGTAGTTTTAATTTGAATTTCCCTGAGGGCTAAAAATGTTGAACATTAAAAAAATATTTCTCAGCCATTTGCGTTTCACTATTTCATAACTCTATGTTTGATTCCTTGCCCCACTTTAAAAATATTTTATTATTTTTATTTTGCGTGTATGAGTGTATCGCCTACATGTATGTGAGTGCACCCGTGTTGTGCAATGCCACGGAGGTCAGAAGAGGGCTTTGGATTCCCCTGGAACCGGAGTTAAGGACAGTTCATAGCCACCACATGGGTGCTGGGAATTGAACCCAAGTCCTCTGCAAGAGCAGTCAGTTCTCTTAACCACTGAGCCATCTTTCCAGCCCCCTTGCCCAGATTTTTAATTGTTTTTTTTTTTTTTTGGGGTTTTTGAGAAAGGGTCTCCCTGTAGTCCCAGCTGTCCTGGAACTCCCTTTGTAGACCAAGCTGGCCTTGAACTCATAAAGATCTGCCTGCCTCTGTCTCCCAAGTGCTGGGATTAAAGGCGTGTGCCACCATGCCTGGCTAATTTTTTTTTTTAATGTTTAGTCTTTTGAGTTCTTTATTATAGATAATAACCCTCTGTCAGATGTATAGCTAGTAAAAAGTTTTTGGCATTTTGTAGGCCATCTCTTCACTTGAATGCTGGTGTCATTTACTGTATAGAAGTTTGTAGTGCCATTAGGTTCCATTTGTCAATTGTTCATCTTAATGCCTGTGATAATCAGGGTCCTGTTCAGAAAGTCCTTTCTTAGGCTTATAAGTCCCAGTGTATTCCCTACTTTATTCTCGATCAGCTTGAAGAACACTTATTTATTGCTGGTAGCACTGCAAACTGGTGCAGCCAGTATGGAAGTTAGAGTAGAAATTCCTCAAAAAGCTAGCTATAGCTCTAGCACGTGATCTAGCTATATCATTCTTGGGCATATACCCAAAAGACTCTATATCCTACTACAGAGACACCCATTCATCCATGTTCATTGCTGCTCTATTCGCAATAGCCAAGAAATGGAAACAACCTAGATGTCTATAAACTCATGAAAGTATGGTGTATTTACACAATAGACTTATTCAGTTGTTAAGAAAATGAAATTATGAAAGTCTCAGGCAATGCCTATGGAGTACATATGAGGGGATTGGATCTCCTGGAACTGGAATGACAGATGGTTGTGAGCTGCCATGTGGATGATGGGAACAGAACCTGGATCTTCTGGAAGAGCAGTAAGTGCTATTAACTGCTAGTTATTTCTTCAGCCCCAACACGATTTTTTAATGTCAAAAATTGAAGAACAGGCTAGTGAGATGGCTCAGTGGGTAAAGGTGCCTGTTGCCATCCCCGATGACCTGAATTTGATATCTGGGACCTATATGGTGGAAGGAAAGAACTGATTCCTGAAAGCTGTCCCCTGACCTTTATACCTGCACTGTGACACACATATTTACACATAAACTAAATAAATAAAATGTAAAAAAAAGTTAAGAACAAATTTGAAGAAGAAAGAACTGATTGGGGAAAATTTATACAAAGGAAAGAGGTTTAAAATTTTAGTGTAAAATGGAGCTATATACATCATAAAAAGGCAAGACATGAAAAAATTGTAAGAGAAAATGAAGTTGATTTATAGACCAAAGAAACTCAAATGGAAAAGTGATTTTCACCTTTATTTGTCAATTATATCAACAACGTTGAGTCCAAACTGAATGGTAAGGATATCAAGCAAGAAATTATTACTGAGGATGGTTGTTTGGAATGTCTATCACTAACAGTTGTGTACAATTTTGGCCACATGGATCATGAGTCTGAAAAATGTCCATCCAGCAACTTCATCTCTAAGCTTATTTTGAGTTGGGAAGTTTAGACATATGGTATATTTATTAAGAACTTTATTGTGTCATAATTGGAAAAACTTCAAAACATTAAAAGATATAACTGCTCATGGTATGCTATTTTGAGAGGTGATATGAATGGGGCACCTACTTCTGGTTATGTGCTAATGGAAACTTCTTAAGCAGAAAAAGTCGTCATAAATAACAAAGAAGGAAACCAACTTACCTGCCAGAGACTTAGTTTTATTCCAGATCACCTAATTTTTTCTGAACTGAGGTTGCTTTTCTATATTATTCTTGCCATTTCAGGTCAAACACACAATCTCTTTGTTGCCATAGTATCCATGTTGAGGCCAGTGAATACAAGTATGTTTCTTTCAATTTAAGGCTGAAATTGATTCTGAAGCCCAGTGTCTTACCCAAAGTTCAAGTATCCCCACAATCTTGCCATTTTTTGTCCTTGGAGATGACTTAGACATATCACCCTGTGACCTAGTTGATTTTTATCTCGGACCCATAAAACCAGAGTCCTTATTTTGTGGCTTTCACTTGTAAAGCATCCTACCTTGAATGTGATTTATTTCCAAACACATAAAGTATAAGCCTAGGAGGAAGACATACTGAAAAAAAAACCATGATTTTAGTGTATGAAAGTATTTTTCAAAACTCTCCAGCTAAGTAGTCTCCACAAAGCCTGCTTTATATCCTTGTTCCTTAGGCTATAGATAAAGGGGTTCAGCATAGGGGTGACAATTGTGTATACCACAGATGCTACCATCCCAAAATCTGCAGAGTAGGAGGATGATGGCTGCAAATATACCAGAAAGAGACTTCCATAGAAGAGGGTAACCACTATCAGGTGAGAGCCACAGGTTGAGAAGACTTTGTGCTTCCCCCCAGCAGAGGGGATACTGAGGATGGTGTGCATGATGTGGGCATAAGAAACCAGAACGCAGGTGAGAGGGACCACACCTGAGAGGGCAGATTCAGCAAATATCATGAGCTGAAAGGTATGGGTGTCTGAGCAGGCGAGCTTGAGGAGTGGAAGAAGATCACAGAAAAAGTGTGGGATGGAATGGGACCCACAGAAGGAGACTCGCGCCATCTGGAGTGTGAGGGAAAAGGCCAGGAGGTTGGAGCAGAGCCAGGATGTGGCTACCAGCAGCAGGCATCGTTGGGGACCCATGATTGTGGCGTAGTGTAGAGGAAGGCAGATGGCCACATAGCGATCATAGGCCATCACAGCCAGCAGGAAAGTCATCCAGCAGGGCCAATGCCATGAAGAAGTACATCTGCAGAAGGCACCCTGTGTGTGAGATGGTGTGATTCTGTGTGTGGATGTTGGTCAGCACCTTGGGGACAATGGTGCAGGTGAAGCAGGTGTCAATGAAGGACAGGTTGGCCAGGAAGAAGTACATGGGTGTGTGGAGGTGGTGGTCAGAGCCAATGGCCAGGATGATGAGCAGATTCCCCAGCAGAGTGACCAGGTACATGCTCAGGAAGATCCCGAACAGGAGAGGCTTTTGTTGTGGATGTTCAGAGAAGCCCAGGAACAGGAAGCCAGAGATGGTGGTTTGGTTTCTAATTTCCTTGTAAGATACAGAAAAGTAAAAGAGTCTTGCTTAAATTACAGAGTCTAAGATCTTTGGTCTGTTTTTGTTATTCTTTGAAGAGTTTGTTGAGATAAAGTAGGTTCTGTAACGACAGTTGTGCAAATATGAAAACTGTTAAGACTGGTTCACTATAACCTGGCATTGCGATGGAGGTTGTATTTTGTTTCCTAGATTCCTGCAATATGGCAAGTCGTCTCACAGGTGCCTGGCTGAAGGTAAAATGACTTTTAGCTTCAATAAACTACTCCAAGTTTTAATTCAGACTTTATAACAATAGCTTCAGTCTCATTGCTTTGCTGTGAAGCTAATTTTGGAGGTCGGCATATTTAGGATCTAGTGAGTAAGATAAGCCTCTGTGTGTATATGTATGAAATACAAAGGCAAATAACATCACACATATATGAACATATCATAATAAAATGCATTATTTAATAAAACTTGCATATATACTAATGTTAAAAAAGGAATTAAGAGGAAATAATTTCTTCAGAGGCTCCTGTTGAGAGTTCTGGGTTTCTGGGTGTACTGAGAGTGGTCTACCCCTTTGGCTTTTGAAGAGCTTTGCATTGAATTAGTATGGACATGGGAATTATGAAAAAGGAAAAGCACTTGGTTAGTGAAGAACATATCGTTTTCATTCTGTCACCAGTAGTGTCAGTTTTAAGACCATGAGTTTTCAGGCCTAGAGAATGACTGGGAATCTTTTATCTGTATTTTTTCTCTCAGTGTTTTTGGGAGTTAATCTCTTGGGCTGTCCATTTTCTGGCGTGGGTAGTGTATACCTGCCTCAGAGACTACTTGAAGTTATTATTACGACAACTGATGAAATGCATGCCTTCAATGTTACTCTCAGTGCAGAAGGACTTGATGGAACATGAGTCTGAGACCCACAATGCAAGGTTTCATGTCAGACACGTTTCACAGCTTCATTGCTCACTTGTCTTTTTTCTCTCTTGGAAGGGTCTGACCCTTTGAACTTTGCTTTTTCGGTATAGATGCGGATAATAATCCTACCTGGTAGACGTGCTGAGGCAACAAATGCTGCCTGGAATCAACTGGAAAATTTCCTTATGGGAGCTGGGGATGTAGATCAGTGGTTGAGCCTTCACCTATCACACACAAGGCTCTGGGTTCAAGTCTCAATACAGCAAAAACAAGAAAGAAATACCTAAGCCATCATCATACTTATTTTGTGTTGCCATGTGCTAACCTCAGTCGTGTTATGATAAAGGTCCTTGGCAGATGCCATGCAAATGCTATCATAATGGAGCCTTCAATCTCCAGAACTGTGAGAAAAATTTCCTTATGAACCATGATGTACAATCAAAATGAGAAATTTCATATTATTGCTTGTTAATATGGAGGAACAAATTCCATGCAAAATCAGTGGAAGCATGAGCAGGTCTCACTTGCTTAGAGTGATGACTTTCAATATCATATGCTCCTGAAATGAGACGGAATTTCCTCACTCATTACTGTCTTGTGTGTGTGAGGAAGTCACTTTACCCCTCTGGTGTTCTGTTTCCATGTCTGTTTAAATGGTTAATAATAGATCTTTATTTATGAAATGGTTTAAAGATTAAATTAGATAACTATTCTAAAATATTAAGATTCAGAGTACCACATAATAAACTCAATACATGTTTGCTGCTATTAATAAATGAGCAGAGTTACCTGATAGGAGATGGTCTTATGAATTTGGAGAGGTGAGGTGAAGACTTACTTCATCATCACTATCACTGTTTTTGGGTGAACTGTTCAGAATTGTCAATGGGAAAGCATCTTTGGACTCTGGAGACCCTGGGTCCACCCATCAGTTAACTTAAGTATTCAAAACCCAGTATCATTACCTGTACGGTGGGGATAAAGAAATACAATTTAAACTGTTACTCAGTGAAATTAAGACATGGGTGATATTGGAGGTAGGAGAGAGTGGGGTTAAACTGATATAAATACAGGTGTCATGTAGAAAATTCTCAAAAAATATGTAAATGAAAAAATGGGATGTGACTAGGTTTTATAAATGTGTGTGTGTGTGTGTGTGTGTGTGTGTGTGTGTGTGTGTGTGGTGTGTTGACTTAGAGTGGTGGCTAAGAGTGATTCTATGAATACTGTCCTTCTGAGCAGACATGGTACTATAACTGATGCTGTGGTGCTGAGGTTCATAATGAAAATGAAATGATTTGTTTACTGATAAAGTGCTAGTCAACTCAAAATTCTCATATTCACAGGTTATGTTATTATACAGGTCTTACTTATCAACATTGCTGGGACATGGGGAAAGGTGTTCAGAGACCTATTCTCCACAGCAAACACAGAGTTTGGAAAGAGATTGGCAGAGAAGAAGAAGGGAAGAGATGAGGGAAGAGGAAAAAGGAAGACAGCTTGCAGCATGTGGCTGGGTCCTTATATGCGCATGTGTGTGCATGTACTTTCAGTAGACTTTCCATCCTTGTGTCTCTGCGCTTACCTGGAGATGCTGGACAAACTCCATTTTGGATACTGTCACTGAAGAATTTGGATTTTCCACCTCACTGTCTTGCCAAGGAGGCATAGTTGAAGACACAAGGTCCTTTCTTTTCTGCTACCACAGCACAGACTGAAGTCTCAGGGATTAAGGAAGCTGCTCTCTGATACAGGATCAGGAAGAGCTAATGACTTTCCACCTGCAATGTCTCTTGGGACTGAATCCCAGACCTGCTAGTTAAAGATAGTGCAACCAAGGGAAAAACCTAAATAAATCTCTTGATCCATTTGCTTTTAGCTTATTTTAAAAACCACTGGTTTTGTAGGTTATTCAGTTGAGGAAGAAATGATTGATCATGTGCCATAGATGACATCTCCAACTGAAGCCATCTAATGGGTTGAAAGTGCTCTGTGAAAAGTTGTATTTCACTACTGTATCCAGTGATAGTTTTCTTCAGTCATCATCCTTTGTTTTCTGGGATGTAGGTACTGTGATGCTTAATCTCCATTGTCAACTTCACTGTTTGGAAGCCCCTAGAAGATATACCTTTGAGCATATCTTTGAAAGCATTTTCAGAAGGTTTAATTGAGGAGGGAAGGACCACCCTGAATGTGGGCAGTGCCATCTCATAGGCTGGGATCTCAAATCAAAGTGGGAGAAAATGAGAAAGACTGCTGAGCACCGGTATCCCACTTTCTGTTTCTTGACTAACAGCCCAGGTCAAACAACTCTCCCTGCCTGTTTTCCTCATCCTGATGAACTGAATTCCTCTGAACTGTGAGCCAAAATACTCCCTTCCTCCTTTTTGTTGGTATTTGCTCAGTGATGAGAAAAGGAACCAATACATTGCCCTTTGCCCTTTCCCGTTCTCCATGGCACTGCTGCCCTTCACTGTCTTCCTTTGCTCTCCAAGGGACAATTCCATTTTGTATCCCAAGGATCAACTACAGAGTTAACTATTCCTAGGCAAAAGAATAAAAAAAATAAGTCATAAGATTATCTGATCACTAACTTTTCATACAGAATCCGGAACATCTTGTAACCTGTAGATGTCAATAGCTCACTTGTCACAAAAGCAACCTACCCCAAATATGAAACTATCCTAGCGCCCTCCTATCTGATACGCCTTTACAAAGTTCCTTCTATAAGCCTTGTGCTTGCAATTCCTAGTCAAGCTAGACTTTGTTGGCAATGGTATTTTTATTTTTACTTTTTTGGTTTGGTAGCTTTATAAGTGAATATTTCAATTTGCCCCAACAAATTTTCCTTTGTCATCGACTTTGTCCAGTGGCAATCAATGAACTTGGATTTGTGATTACAGCAGGTAATTTTTCAACCTCCCAGCTATGCCCCCAGATCCTGGCTTACAGAGTTCCAGCAGCATCAGTGATTTCATTTGGATGAGGATCAGTGATTTCATTTGGAGAACCAGGATCTGCCTCCCTCAACTGCTGGCTTCACCTTCAGTTCCCAGATGGAGCAGGTATCTTCCCTCTCATGGACTCTATAATTTCTAATCAGTTGTTCCTCAAGAATGAAATACAGTATAATCCAAATAAACAAGTGAAAAGGAAATACAAAAATGGATCTTTACATATCTGACCTTCAAATAGAAGAAATGACATTTTTGTTTTATGACCCATAGAGCAAAAAGATGAACACTACGCAAGCCTATAGTAGGCACATACGCGGTTTTGGGAATGTGTGGCCCTATTTATTGATCTTTCTTATAAATCTACCTTATATATATATATATATAAAAGATAACATATATTCTTGTTTAAAGACTGATAACAGACAGGGTCAGATGGCTCAGTTGGTAAAGTGCCTTCCCCACAAGCATGAGGACCTGAGATAGGGTTCCTAAGCACCTGTGTAAAAAGCCAGGCATGGTAGCACATGACTATACTCCTAGTACTCAGAAAAGAGAATCTAAAGAATCTCTGATCAGCTTGCTTAATTGGTGAGCTCCATGTTCATGAGAGACCCTGTCTCAAAAAATAAGGTCTAGAATGATAGAGATGTGAGATATCTGACATCAACCTCTGGCCTACACACACATACACACTTGCACGTACATGAACATGCATGCATGTATATATAACACACAATCAAAAGAATAACATAATATATGACCATGTTCTTATTTATCATATTAAATACATCAATATGATAGAATGAGACATTGCTATTATTTATAAAGCACTCATTATAAAACATTCCTACCCCTTTCTCATCAAAGGAATTATTGTAAATATTCTCCTCTCTCTCTGTACATACATGCATCTATGCAATATAAGTGTGCAACATTTTTATGCAGGAGCATATTGTATGTTGAGCATAGTCCCCTCATACCCTCCACTCTCCTTTCTCTCTTCCCTTCCCCTTCCTGCTTGTCTCCTCCTCTCCCCTGGGAAGTTTCACTTCTAAGTTCTTTTTACATATGCATACATGACTTTATAACTATATAAAAGTCCAGGAACCACCAATGGGAGGAAACGTACCATATTTGTCGTTCTGAGATTGGCTTAGATCACTTAATATGATTATTTCCAGTTGCATCCATTTTCCTGCAGAGGACATTGCCTCATTATTCTAAAATTCCTGCATTGTGGTACAGCACACAGATACAACACTTTCTTTACCCAGTCCTCAGTTGTTGGACACTGTTAACAATTTTTGACAACTTGACACAATCTTTGACCTATCTGGGAAGAAGGAATCTCAACTGAGGAATTTCTATCCAATTGGACTGTGGGCATGTCTGTGGAGGCATTTTCTTAATTGCTAATTGATGAAGGGGGGCCCAGCCCAAGGGAAGAGCATTCCTCCATATTTTTTGCCTCTAATCCTGTCTCCAGATTCTTATCTTGAGTTCCTGCTTTGGTTCCCTCTGTGATAAACTGTTGCCAGGAAGTGTAAGTCAAATGAACCCTTTCCCAGCTTGGTTTTGGTCAATGTTTTATCACAGCAACAGAAAGCAAACTAGAACAGACACTTAGTGCTACAATAAACATTGACGTGCAAGCATCCTTGTGATATGTTGATTTTGAGTCCTTTGGGTAAACACACCAGGGATGGCATAGCTGGTTTATATGGTAAATTTAATTTTACTTTTCTGGGAAATCTCCATACTGATTCACATAGAAGCTACTTCAGTTTACATTTCTACCCCAGGATAGAAGAGTTCTCTTTTGTTCATATTCTTGTCAGCATTTGTTATGTTTTTTTTTTTTGTTTATATGAATGTTTATGGCAACATTATTTGTACGGTCAAAAATGAGACACCATCAGGACTGGAGAGCTGGCTCAGCAGTAATGAGCCCTGGCTGCTCTTGCAGAGGACCTGGGTTCGAGTCCCAGCACCGACATGGCAGCTAACAACCATTTGTAACTCTAGTTCCAGGGGAAACTGACACTCTCATCTGACCCTCTCTTCTGACCTCTGTAGGCATTGTATGACCCGGTGCATGTATATCCGTGAAAGCTATACATTTTTACACATAAAATAAAAATAATAAATAAAATAAAAAAGAGACATACTCCAAATGCCCATCAATTGATTAATCCATGTCATGGCTCTTATATAACACAACTGTAATATTATGGGAAGATGTACTGATATATACAACAGTGCATGGGTGAATTTTGATCATATTGATATATGAATGAAGCTGTTAGGGTCTGTGACTCGGTGGGTCTCTTCAAGGGAACAAATGCATGAGCATGGAGATGCAAAAATCAAGCAGAGTTTTATTAAACCAGCTACCTGGGGTCGACCATCCTTCCAAGACACACAGGCCTGGTTGGAGCAATCGGCCCTGAAGCAACTTCAAGCAGGGATTATATAGGCTCCCACTTGCTCAAAAGTCCATGCTTTTCACTTAACCAATAGTTTCAAATCATCAATAACTTCAAAACCCCACCACCAGTAATTCTAAAATAATGCTGCAACTCCCTTTAGGTGTCCCAGTCGGGGAGGGTGGCATGTGTGGTATGTGACTGGCACAGTCCTTCCCTGTTATCTGCAGCTCCCCTATCTCCGGGTGCCTGTGTCTTTTCCTGAATTGGGTTAATCAGTCATAAGCAGTAAATTCAAGCAGTAAATTCAAACAAGCAGTAAATTCAAACAAGTAAATTCAAGCAGTAAATTCAGACAAGCGGTAAATTCAAACAAGTAAATTCAAGCAGTAAATTCAAACAAGCAGTAAATTCAAACAAGCAGTAAATTCAAACAAGCAGTAAATTCAAACAAGCAGTAAATTCAAACAAGCAGTAAATTCAAACAAGCAGTAAATTCAAACAAGCAGTAAATTCAAACAAGCAGTAAATTCAAACAAGCAGTAAATTCAAACAAGCAGTAAATTCAAACAAGCAGTAAATTCAAACAAGCAGTAAATTCAAACAAGCAGTAAATTCCTCTTTTTCCCAACATTTCCCCCCTTTTTCTAGATCAAACTGAGGAATCTTCCTCAGCAGTATTTAAGTCTTGA
>NW_008331486.1:642158-643566 GCF_000622305.1 Nannospalax galili | reverse complement strand
GCCGCCATGTGGGTTCTGGGATTCAAACCTGGGTCTTCTTCAAGAACAGCCAGTGCTCTTAACCACTGAGCCATCTCTCCACTCCCTGTTTTTGTGGGGTTTTTGTTGTTGTTGTTGTTTTTTGTCTTTTTGAGACATGATCTCCCTGTAGCCCCAACTGGCCTAGAACTTGCTATGTAGACCAGGTTGGCCTTGATCTCACAGAGATCCACCTGTGTCTACCTTCCATGTACTGTGAATAAAGTCATGTGCTTCTACTCTAGTATCCACCTTATTTTTTGAGACAGGATCTCTCATTGAACCTGGAGCTCACTGTTTTGGCTAGTCCAGCCAGTCAGCAAGCTCCCGGGATCCATTTGTCTCTGCTCCCCAGTGCTGGAGTTACAGACACACAGAACCATGCTCTGCTTTTCACTTGGTGCTACGGGTTCAAATTCAGCTGTAAACATTCTTACCCACAGAGCCATCTCTTTCCAACTCCTTTTTGTATTTTCATTTAAAAAGTTGACAGTTTTATAGCCAAATACACATGGCTGGAGAGGTCATAGATCTTAGAGAAAACCCCAAGACTCTCACACCCCTAGATTAATGTAATTTTTTACTATGTGCAAAATATGTGTCCTTATATTTACAGACAAATATCCCAGTCAGCACTCATCAAAGAAGTTTCTTCTGCACCTGAAGGAGTCTATTACAGAGCACCACAACTGGTCACACACAGACATTGTCTGTGAATTACCCAAGTCTAAGTGGCAGTCTCTACATCGAAGGCCCATGGGACATAGAACAAGGGATAAAGATGACACTAATGAATATCTCAGTTCTCAACAATGAAGCTTCCTCATGTGACAGAGGGCCAGGAACATAAAAAGTCACAAAGGCCAAAGCATAGAGATTAAGAGTCTCCAGAATGCTGGTCCTTGGACAGGACTTCTATATTAAACATCACCCACCCAGGGCTCAGGGACCATTGTGGAAAAGGGGGCAGAAAGATTGTAAGAGCCAGGGAGAAGGTGCATGACCATATGGAAATAGAGTCCTATAGGCCCTTGGGACCTTGTTCATATGAACCTACAGCAATGGTGTCAGCATATGCAAGACTCATGAAAACTCAGACAAAAATACAGCAAAGAACTGGGGAAATGAACAGCTTACCCCAGTCTTAGCTGAAGAAATATTGACAACTGATTCCTGCTGGATGAAGAAGAGGTAATTTTCCTAAAGTGAGGGACTCTAGATAGGCTGCCTGGACCTTAGTAGATGAACTTGCACCTTTCTTTACTGCTGAGTAAAACTCCATCGTCTATATGAACCACATTTTCATTATCCACTCATCAATTGAGGGACACCTAGGTTGCTTCCATCTCTTAGCTATTTCATTTTCATTTTTTCTCAGTTAATTATTTAC
>NW_008331486.1:641402-642022 GCF_000622305.1 Nannospalax galili | reverse complement strand
GAGTTATACAATATTGTACTCAGTATAAACTCTATAAGACAAAAAATTTAATGAGGTTTTAGCCTTTAAGAAAGATCTCCATTTCATTATTAAAAAAAACAGAGTTTCATACAGAAAAATTCATTTTTGATGCAATTAACATTAAGGTGTTTGCACAAGCGTTTGTAATCTCCATATATCTGCTATATATCTAATTATTGCTAGTGACAATCAGTTACTTTCTGAGCTCCTTGGTGTCTGAGCATGGATATAAAGTCATCAGGTAGATTTCAATGGTAATGTTTTCACATCTACTAATTGTTATTATTATTTTCTAATCATTATTTTTTGATTTTTAATAACAACATGATTAAAAGAAGCATTTCACTACAGATTTAACATATTCAGGAACACACTCCAGAGCAAGAGTACATCTCTTTCACAAATGGGTGCAAGTTTCTAGGTTCACAGTTAAGTTAATACAGTTATACAATATTTAACTCAGTATAAGCCCTGTAAGACATAAAATTGAATGAGTTTTTTAACCTTTAAAAAAGATCTCCATTTTTTTTTAGAATATATTGTTCCTTGTAGAAAGACTCATTGTTTTCGCTACTAACAATGAGATGTTGGCACACGCA
>NW_008331486.1:639712-640182 GCF_000622305.1 Nannospalax galili | reverse complement strand
CCTATGGTCCTACCTCTTTTGAGCTCCTTCTTTCCCCTTATCCCCTAGGTTACTTATATACCTTTCCTCCCCCGCTCCCTTAAACTAACCCAATTTTCGTCCATATCTCCCTTATTAAGGCCTGGTTCTTACTGTTCTTCTCTTTCAGGTTCTTTCTTGTCCTTTACCTCCCTGTTTCCTTTTCATTATCCTGATTTGTGCAGTTATGTCTGGATACATACTCGTTTATTAGGATTTGGTGCTAGTATCCACATATAAGGGAGAACATACATCTTTTTTTTCTGAGTCTGTGTTACTTCACTTAGTATAACAGTTTCTAGTTCCACCCATTTGCCTGCAAATTTCATGATTTGAAATTTCTTTACTGCTAAGTAAAACTCCATCGTATAAATGATCCACATTTTCATTATTCAATCGTCAATTGAGGGACATTTAGGTTGCTTCCATTTCTTAGCTATTGTGAAAAGAGC
>NW_008331486.1:638774-639643 GCF_000622305.1 Nannospalax galili | reverse complement strand
TTTATGTTACTTCCATCTCTTAGGTATTGTGAAAAGAGCAGCAACAAACATGGATGTACAAGTGTCTCTGCAATAGGTTGAGTTCTTTCGGTATATGCCAAGAAGTGGTATAACTGGGTTAAATGGTAGGTTCATTTGTAGTTTTTTAAGAGTTCTCCACACTTCTTTCCATAGGTGTTGAACCAGTTTGCAGCCCCACGAGCAGTGGATGGGTGTTCCCATTTCCCCACATCCTCTCCAGCATTTGATATCATTTGTACTCCTGATCTTAACCAGTCTGACTGGGGTAAGATGAAATCTTAATGTGGTTTTAATTTGCATTTCTCTAATTATTAGTGATGTTGAACATCTTTTAAGATGTTTCATAGCCATCTTTATTTCTTCTTTTGAGAACTCTCTGTACAGCTCCTTAGTGCATCTTTTAATTGGGTTGCTTCTTGTCTTGATTCTGTTTTTTGTGTTCGTTATATATTCTGGATATTAAACCTCTGTTGGATGCGTCACTGGTGAAGATTTTCTCTCATTCTGTGGGTTTTCTGATCGCTTCCCTGGTTGCCTCCTTTGATGTACAGAAGCTTTTTAGTTTAATGAGGTCCCATTTGTTGATTCTTGCCCTTGTTTCCTGAGCAATTGATGTCCGGTTTAGAAAATCCTTTCCTACAACTATATCTTGTAGGTTTTTCCCAATGTTTTCTTCTAACAGTTTCAGAGTTTCAGGCTTTACATTGAGGTCTTTGATTCATTTGGAATTGACTTTTGTGCAGGGTGAAAGATAGGGGTTTAGTTTTATTTTTCTACAGGAGCAGACTCAGTTTTGCCAGCACCATTTGCTGAACATGCTGTCTTTCCTTCAGTGAATATTTTTGGCC
>NW_008331486.1:637190-637983 GCF_000622305.1 Nannospalax galili | reverse complement strand
AGAAGTGGAGATAGTGGACAGCCTTGTCTGGTTCCTCATTTTAATGGGAATGCTTCCAGTTTTTCTCCATTTAGAATGATGTTGGCTGTGGGTTTGTTATATATGGCTTTAATTATGTTGAGGTGTGTTCCCTCCAGTCCAACTCTCTCTAGGACTTTGAACATAAATGCCTGTTGAGTTTTGTCAAAGGCCTTCTCTGCATGTATTGAGATGACCATGTGGTTCTTGTCTTTGAGCCCATTATATGGTTTATGATGTCTATTGATTTATGTATACTGAACCATCCCTGCATCTCTGGAATAAAGCCTACTTGATCATGGTGGATGATCGTTTTGATGTGTGTCTGTATGCATTTTGCTAGTATCTTGTTGAGAATTTTTGCATCTATGTTCATTAAGGATATGGCCCTAAAGTTTTCTTTTTTGGTTGTATCTTTACCTGGCTTTGGTATTAGAGTGATGCTGGCTTCCTAGAAGGAATTTGGAAGTTCTCCCTCCATTTCTATCTTTTTGAATAAATTAAGTAGTATTGCATGTAGATCTTCTTTAAATGTCTCATAGAATTCTGCTGTAAATTCATCTGGTCCTGGACTCTTTTTAGCCAGGAGGTTTTTTTTTTTATTACTGTTTCAATTTCTTTTTGTGTTATGTATCTGTGTAAGCTGTTAATCTCTTCTTGGTTTAGTTTTGGTGGTTCCCATGCCTTTAGATATGCATCCATTTCTTTTAGGTTTTCGAATTTGGTAGCATATAGGTTTTTAAAGTATTCCCTTATAATGTTCTGTATCTTTCTG
>NW_008331486.1:636489-636894 GCF_000622305.1 Nannospalax galili | reverse complement strand
ATTGCATTGTGTTCTGATAGAATGCATGGAATTATTTCAATCTTTTTGTGTATGTTGAGGTTTGTTTTGTGCCCCAGTAAATGGTTGATTTTGGAGAAGATTCTATGGGGTGCTGAATAGAAAGTGTATTCTTTGGTTCTTGGGTGGATATTCGTTCGATGTCTCTTAGATGCATTTGGTCTATGGTATTGATTAATTCACATGTCTCTCTGTTAATGCTCTATCCTGTTGCCCTACCTAACAGAGACAATGGGGTATTGAAGTACCCTACTATTAATGAGTTGGAATTACTCTGAGTCTTAAAGACCAGGAGTACTGTTTTTATGAAGTTGATTGCACCAGAGTTTGGTGAATATATGTTCATGATTGTAATATCTTCTTAGTTTATTGTTTCTTTGATCAGAA
>NW_008331486.1:635126-636375 GCF_000622305.1 Nannospalax galili | reverse complement strand
TGTAAACAGAAACAAAAATGCCTGCTTTTTTCTTAGTACCATTTGCTTGGTTATATTTTTTCCATCCTTTCAGTTTAAGATAGTGTCTGTCCTTGAAAGTGAAATGGGTTTCCTGCAGACAACCAAAAGATGGGTTTTGTTTCTTGATCCATTCACACAGCCTGTGTCTCTTGACTGAGGAGTTCAGTCCGTTAATATTTAAAGTTATTAATGAAAGATGGGTATTGAATCCTGTCGTTTTTTTGTTTACATTCTTGATATAGCTGTACCTTTCCACAGTTATACCTTCATTGAATTTCTTTCTGAAACTCCTTGGGTATAGTCGTTCCTTTCTTCAGCTCTTTGTATTGCTTCCAGAACTCTCTGAAGGGCTGGTTTTATGGACATGAATTCCTTCAGCCTATTTATGTCATTGAAGATTTTTCTTTTTCCTTTGACTATAATAGACATTTTGTCTGGGCATAGTAGTCTGGGTTGGCATCTGTGGTCATTTAAAACTGGGACTACTTTGGTCCAGGCTCTTATGGCTTTCACAGTTTGCACTGAAAAGTCAACTGTAATCCTAACGGATTTTCCTTTATATGTGACTTGTTTCTCTTTTTCAGCTTTCAGTATTGTCTCTTTGTTTTGTATGTTTAGTGTTTTTACTATGATGTGCTGTGGAGTTTCTTTTCTGGTCATGCCTGTTTGGTGTTCTATATGCTTCTCATATTTGTATGGGCATGTCTTTATTTTTGGGAAATCTTCTTCCACGATTCTGTTGAAGATCTGGTCCATGCCATTATCTTGGGATTCTTTTCCTTCTTGTATGCCTATGATTCCTAAGTTTGGTCTTTATATGGTGTCACACAATTCCTGCATGCTCCATTCTTGTGCTTTCTTAAATTTTTCATAATCTTTGCTTGAGTGGTCTAATTCGTCCACTTTATCTTCCAGTCTTGATACTCTATTTTCCATTTCATTCATCCTGTTGTTGAGGCTTTCTCCTGTCATTTCAAATTGGTTTATTGAGTTCTTCAACTCCAGCTTCATTTCGGCTTGAGTGTTCTTCAATATTCTTTTTTTGTGAATTTGCTTTTCAAATCCTGAATTGTGTATGTCATTTCCTTCAGCTATATATTTTTATTTTCTTGAGTTTCTGTCAGTAATTTATTTTTATCCTTTTGATTTCTTTGAAATGTTTGTGTATTCTTTAAAGTTATTGAAGTCCTTGTTCATGTGTATGATTGTTCTTTTAAGTTCGGTGTCC
>NW_008331486.1:621353-635096 GCF_000622305.1 Nannospalax galili | reverse complement strand
TATTATTTGGGTTCTTCATCTTATTATTTTTTTGCTGTGACTTTGACATGTGGATTTCTTTTGTAGTTTCTGATTCATGTGTGAGACTCAAGTCTTCAAGTTTAGGTCTGCTTCTTTTTGTGAACTTCATGTGTCTTTGTGGTTTACTTTTTGGGCATGAAATGCTGGTTCCTCTAAGCTTCCAGTTCTTTCTTTTGATTTTATATTGGAGTGGCCAGATTGCTTTTTTCTTCAGGAGTTCCCATGGAGGCCCAAGTCAGATGAGGATCAGATGCTCTCAGGCTTTCTCCTAATGTTGGATCCCTCCAGGATAGATTTTGGCCTCAGGAATTTGGGGGTTGGACTAGCCTGGAAACCAGGCCCTGGAAAGATGCTGGACTAGGGCTGCTGGTGGCCGTGTCACCCAGAGATGCAAAGGAAGAGGGGGGCAGGAGGCACCTCCAAGGGCCCCTGGGGACTGCACTGAGGAGCTGGGTTGGTCTGGATGCAAAGGACCAGGAAGAGGAAAGGTCAGCCCGGGTGTCCAGGGGCTGGCGGGTTGTGCAGACATAGGGAGACACAGGGATGTGAGGGTGCCAGGTCCAGAGCAAGCTTGGGGACCCTAGAAGGTGCTGAGATGCTCTTAATGCACAGGCTCAGGAAGAATCAGTGGTGGTTCCCCAGGTGTCTGGGACACCAAGACAAGGAACGGGACAGGACCCAGGCTAGGAGGAGAGACCGGTGGGGGAGATGGGAGGCTGAGTGAAGCTGGGGGTGTCAAGGCTTGGAGGGCCCAATCGACTTAGCTTGGAGAGAGAAGACTGCAGGTCAGAGAGAGGCCTGCTGGTCCCGAAGGCCCATGGAAGCAGAGCGCTGTCATACTTTTAATGTTCTTATATTTCATCTTTTAAGAAGTGTTTATTCTTTTCACTATCCCATTTATTGAGTTTCTTGTTGTTTAGGTTTTGAATTCTTTGTATAGTCTAGATATTAATCATCTGCAAGATTTTCTACCATTCTGTAAGCTATCTCTTCACTGGATTAACTGTTCTTTGCTGTACAGCCTTTTAATTTCATGAAGTTTCATTTGTCAGTCGTTGGCCTTATATGTGGAGGGACTGGAGTTCTACTGAGAAAATCTTTGTCTATTGTTGCTGTGAGGTTCGGGGGTTGGCTAGCCCTTTGGGTGTCTTGGGATTACCGGTCGGGGGCGGGGGAGAAAGTAGGCGCAGAGTCAACAACACAGACTCTGGGAGATTCACTGTGCAGTAAGCAAGCAAGATTGTTTATTGTGTACAAAGGGCTTTTCTTTATACCCTCTGAACCTCCTCTATTGACCCTGAAGCCTGAGCTGTTTATTGTCCATTGGTGTAACTGCTGCGTCATCTGTCTCCGCCAGGGTTGGCAGATATCAGGTTAGCAGTTTGAGGAAGTTGGCTGCGGAAGAATGGCGTTTCTGTGCAAAGGTCTTCAGGTCCGGTACCTGCTAGATACCCACGGACCCCCTCCTACAGTCTATGTCTACCTCTTGAAGTATTTTTCTTCTAGTAGTTTTGTGGTTGAAGGTCTTCTATTAAGATATTTAATTCATGTTGAACTGATATTTACATGTTTAGATAGGGTTGCACTGTATAGCTCTAACTGGCTGGGAACTCACTATGTAGACCCAGCTGGCCTTGAGCTCATGGAGATCTACCAGCTTCTGCCTCCCAAGTGCTGGGATTAAAAGTGTATGACATCACATCTAGCCCATATGGAGTTGATTTTGTGGATGGTGAGAGATTGGATTCTAGTTTCATTCTTCTACATATTTATATTCAGTTTTGTAAGCACTATTTGTTGATGATGCAATCTTTTCTGCACTGTGTAGTTCTGGAATTTTCATAAAAAATCAAGTGGCTGCATCTGTGGGGGTTTGTATCTAGATCTTTTATTCTATTGCATTGATCTTCATGTCCGTTTTTTGTTTTGTTTTGTTTTTGAGACAGGGTCTTCCTGTAGCCCCAGCTGGCCTAGAGCTTACTACATAGACCAGGCAGGCCTCAGTCTGACTCCAGAGTGCTGCCACCACACCTAGATATGTGTCTGTTTTTGTACCAGTACCATGTTATTTTTATTAACATGGCTCAGTAGTATAATTTGATATCAGAAATGTGTTAAGGTTCCAAATAGCAGCAGCTTCCCCCCTCCCCAACAGGGACCTACAGACTCTGCTGAGAAGCATCCTGCCTTTCCTCTGATCTTTCCTCTGACCTCCAAAGATAGGATAAGCAGATTCTACCTGATAACCAGAGATTTTAGAAGCTGTTTTTCTCTTAAGAGGGAAAAAGTAAACACTTCCAGACCCTAATCCTACCTGCTTTTCCTGCTTCCCCCTCCCTGATTTCTCCCCCAAACATTCCCCTCTTCCACACCCTAAAGCCCCCATATATAAAGTCCCAGCTCACAACCCGTGAGCTGACATTTTCCCCTTCCCCGAGGGAAACGTGTCCCATGCGAAATAAAGCTGTATCCTGCTGAGAATTCCATCTGTGCCTCAGTGCCTGCCTCCTCCATGCACTCGCCGCTCGCTCTCTCCAACATTCCTACCTATCAAAATGGTGATATCAGCACTATTCTTTCTGCTCAGGATTTCTTGGAATATCTGAGGTCTTTTGTATTTCCAAATGAGGTTTAAGATTGCTTTTCTGTATTAAACTTCACCCACCCATGGCTCAAGGACCAGTGCCAAAGAGGGGTAGAAAGATTGTAAGAGCCAGGGTTGGTGCATGAATGTAAGGAAACAGAATTTTCCAGGCCCCTGGGAACTTGCTCATATGTACTTGCAGCAATGGGGACAGTATGCACAAGACCCATGCTGAATCAATCAGAAGTAGGGGAAGTAGGCAGCAGGACCCAAACTTTGCCAAAGAACTATTGGCAGCCGATTACTGCTGGAGGAGGGAGGACTGATCTTTAAGGGAGTGAGTCTATATAGGCTGACTAGACTTCAATGGATGAACTTTCACAGAGGGACATCTGGGTCCAAAAGCTTGACCAAATAGGCCTTAACATATATGACAGCACACATGAAATCTTGTGGGGGGCATGAGGAGTATGAATGGGGGGGAGAATCTAAATATAATTAAGATTTGTTATATGAAATGCACAAAAACTAAATAAAATGTACATTAAAAAAGATTGCCTTTCTGTTTTTGTGAAGAATGGCATTGGATATCTTTTTTTAAAATTTTATTATTTTTATTTTGTGTGTATGAGTGTATTGCCTGCATGTATGTGAGTGCACCTGTGTCATACAATGCCGCGGAGGTCAGAAGAGGGCTTCAGATTCCCCTGGAACTGGAGTTAAGGATGGTTTGTAGCTGCTATGTGGGTGCTGGGACTCGAACCCAGATCCTTTGCAAGAGCAGTCAGTGCTCTTAACCGCTGAACCATCTCTCCAGCCCTGGCATTGGATATCTTTTGAGTTTTGAAGATTTTAATACAGTCCAAATGAGGAGCTGTGCTTCATTTTAGCGCCTTCACTGCCAAATCAGCGGGCAGGACTCCTTCAGCCTCTCTACCTTCTCCTTGACTCTGATGATCAGGGTACAAAGAACCTTTTGTGCAAACTTTGAACTTCCGTGTTATCCTTGCTTTCCTTGATTTGGAACTGTGTTGCCTGGCTGTGAGCAGAATGTCCTTGGTTCCCTAAATTTTCCAAAGCGTGGTAACTGGGTGCTCAGAATTTGTGACAGCAGCCAATGTTCTCAAAGTGTAGAAAAAAGGAAGGGAATGGAAAAGAAGTACATGGCACTGGAATTTTGATTGGGAGTTCATTGAATCTGTAGATCGGTTTGGGGAAGACAGCCATTTCTAAACTCTGAATTTTTCTTCTTCTTTAAAAAACATGAACAGTGATTGGGTTTTCTCTAGGATCTATGACCTCTTCAGCCATGTGTATTTGTCTATGTATACAATGCCACCCATGAGTTCCTCCCATTGAGAGTGTTTTAATTCCAATTAGATAGCTGTTGATTACCTCCAAGATAAAAATGCCACTACTGTACCACTATAGTTTGTTGTGCCAGTCATTATTGTGGTCATTGGGCTTTAAAACTGGGGTTGGACCGTTCATTGATTTTCTCCCTTAACAGTTTGCATAGTACCCTCTAGAACTATGAGAGCTAGTCTTCAGGGAGGAGGTTTCAAGGTCAGTTCCAAGTCCTATGTCTGAAGCATGTCCTGTCTTCAGCAATAGGGTCTTACCTTCAAGTTCTGTGAGGTAAAATCAAGAGCTCTGGCAATAGCCTGTGTTATTTGGGGAGTCTCTTGGACTACCCTGACTGACAACTCAAAGGGAGGTTTCTTCTGTCTGGCACTGTGTTTCTTGTTATATAGCCTTCAAGTACAGACATGTACTGACGTTCAGATATTGTATGTGTGTTTTCTAGTATCCAGTCTCTGTCATATCTCTAGATGAGTGAAATTCCTTATTGTATGCTAAATATGGATCCTTATATTTATAGACAAGTATACCATTTATCACTCATCAAAGATGCTTCTTTCTGCAACAGAGGCTACTACAGAGTTCCACAACTGGTCACACACAGAGAAAATGTGTCAGATGGATCCCCAGCCCTACACATCTACAGTGGAATCTCTACACCTAAGGCTCATGGAACATAGTGGAATAGAGGGTAGAGAGAATAGTAATGCATCTCTCAACTCTCACCAGCAAAGCTTCCTCATACAACAGAGTGCAATGACCAAGGTGTGATGAATAAGAGACTGCAGGGTGTGTGTCCCTGTATAGGAGTCTTGTATTAAACTTCACCCACCCATGGTTCAGGGACCATTGCAGAAGAGGGGGTGGAAAGATTGTAAGAGCCAGGGTTGGTGCATGAACATAAGAAAACAGAATCTTCCAGGCCCCTGGGACTTGCTCACATGAACTTGCAGTAATGGTGGGAGCATGCACAAGACCCATGCAAATTCAACCCAGACAAAAACTCAGCATAGAACTGGGGAAATAGGCAAGAAACCCAAATCGTAGCCAAGGAATTATTGGCAGCTGATTACTGCTGAGTGAAGGAGTGTTGATCTTCTTTAAGGGAGTGACTCTAGATCTGACTAGACGCCAGCAGATGAACTTACATCAGAGGACATCTGGGCACATAAGCGTGACTGGATAGGGCTTAATATATATGACAGAAGGCATGAAATCTGGTGGGGGGCATGAAGGAGTACAGATGGGGGAGAAGGTCTAAATAGGATTAAGATTCGTTGTATGTAATACACAAAAATTCAATAAAAATATAAAAAAATCAACAGGTTTTCTTTTGATTTATTTATTTTTATTTTATGTGTATTAGTGTTTTATCTGCATATATGTAAATGCACCATATGCATGCAATTCCCAATGGAAGCCAGAAGAGGTCATTGGATCCCCTGGAACTGGGGTTGCCAATGGTCGTTAGCTGCTCTGTGGTTGCTGGGAATCAAGTAACCCTTGATCCTTTGTAAGAACAGTTAGTGCTCTTAACCACTGAGCCATTTGTCCATCCCTTAATATGAATTTTTCTAATATGTAAACATGGGAGATCTTTCCATCTTCTCACGTCTTCAAACTTTTAAAATTTATCTTTTCAGAAATTCATAAATGAATCCAATGCATTTTGTTCATATCTATCTCTCACTCCCTTCCTACCCCTCCTGGACCCTTCTCCATCTTCCCAACTCCATGTCCTCTTATTTTTTATTATAACCCACGGAGTTCAGTTAGTGCTGCCCATATCCACCAGAGCACTGGCAACCTACCAGGGGTCAAACTGATGAGAACTTACTTTTCTTCCTCTGGCAGCCATCAACTGCTAATATCTCCTTGGCTACCAGTGGGGCCTTGTGGGCCCCTTACCAACATTGTTAGAATATTGACTGACTTGATCTTGTGCAGGTCTTGGGCAGGCAACCCCTCAGCTGCTGTGAATTTGTATGTGTAATGACTCTGTCATCTTCAGAAGACACTGTATTGAAATAGTCCTTCCTGGCCTCTGGCTCCTACAACTTCTGCCCCCTTCTCTGTGGATAGTCTTTGAGCCTTGTGGGCAGGGCTTATGATATGGACATCCTATGTATGGCTGATCACTCCAAAGACATGTATTGTCTCTGAAGTTTGAGCAGTTGTATAGACCCAACTGTCTTTTATCTTAAAAAAACCCCCTCATATCTTGCTGGCAAAGACACCCACATGGAGAGTCAAAGATTGGAAAACAATGACCACACTGCATGCTCATTTGGCAACTTGACATGTTGACAATCCTTATCACTATTGTCTAGTTGATTTGAATATCAGGAAATGTATGTTTGGGTCTAGGATTTGGACAAAACTTTGTTTAAAGACATGTAGTAACCTCTCATGTCTGACAAAAAGATTATTTTTCTTTGACTAAGAGTCCAGTTTTAGCTAATATAGGGACTTAAGTGAATTGTACAGTGTAGTATAATAAGACCAGACCATGAACTAAGGCTATTTTATTATAGGAATTTCTTACCTGCAAGTGATGATATGGAAAAAATATACAGTACGAGGTAGGTCATGGGCAGAACAAATTATCAGATATCTGAGGTTTACCCAACTTGGGAAAAAATAGCTGGGGAAATATCTAGGAATTTGAGAAATTCTTTTTCTCAAGAACATGTCTTGATGGAATGAGAAGATTGAGCATCAGAAAAGGGTAAAAAGTGGTCAGAGGTGGGCAAAGATGAGTAAGAGTGAAGCACACTTGAGCCATTTCAGTTCGGGGGCATTTGGTTGGGAAGTAACACAAGATAGCAACATTAGTGTAAACTCTGAGCTAGAAAGACCATTTTCCATATTATCTCCAGCCAAGGTCTTTTATGCTTGGAGTCAAGACTGCAGCTGGTCTTGGTTTGTAGTTACCATCCATAGTGTCATTGTACTGCTCTGTTTTGGTCATCCCAACTTCAATGAAGTACATGTACTTACGTGGGTCTTTCAACATACTCCACGGCCGATCCTGAATTTCCTTCTTACGTGGGTCTACTTTATACCTGTTACATTGGTGACCAAGAATCAGAATATTCCTATTTGAATACCTCACATTCTGTTGTTCTATTCAGAAGAGTCAACATTGAAGTTAATTTGTTAGAGTTTTAAAATATTTCTTACTTCAAGGTTTATTCCATTAGAATATTAAGCCTCTAAGCTCTAACACATGGTAATAAAAAGAAAGAAGTAAAGGAGTGAGCCCTTTGTGCTGATCACCGTTTTGAGTAGGCTGTAGGGGAGAAGGTCCTACTTGGCTGTGAGAAGGGAAAGGTACCATGGAGAGGTCCCTGTGAGTACAGATTCTATAGCAAAACATTCAGGTTTGTGTGAAAGGAGGGCTGCTCAGTGACACTCAACATTTTCTTCTATTAATAATTATGTGCAATAAAAAGGTAAGAACCATTGAGAAGCATAAGAAGGAGTTGAGAGCGCCTTGAATGATTTGACTTCTTTCTAATACAGTATGTTGTCTCATTGAAAAATAATGCACCATGAGAAGGTGGGAAAATATTGAGTACTCAAAGGAATCCACAATAAGAATATTTTCATTCTACCACTAGCATAAAGAGGCCACCCTGAGGGAGGCATTTTGGTATAATAATATTCAAATAGAAAAATTTGGATATAAATATTCGCAAAGTTAAAAGATGAAGCATTGCCTGGGAATACCAGCAAAAAAGACAGCAAGGACATAACATTTTAACATATTTTTAACAATGATGAAATTCAATAATCTGTAGTATTTGGTTCTTGTTAGAGGGAAGATTGCTTCCTGTGCTCTGTTGCAACCATTCCAAGTACCATCCTCCAACACGGGGCACCTTCCTTCCCAGGGAATCCTACTTACCTGTGGTTCTGTCTTTCTGTGTTTCCTTCTGGAATTCAGATGGCTTTAGTAGAGGAAGACAGGGCCCATATTCAGTTGTACTCACTACACTGCATTTTCTCATAAAAGTGTAGCAAAAATAAGCATAAAAATAATACAGGAAGCTAATGACATGAAGTATTAACAGTGGTCTTTAAACGGAGAGAATGATGGGTGATCTTTCCACTTTCCAGCCCTTCATACTTTATATTCTTACTGTAAGCGCGTACATTATTTTGCAGTAGAGGCAAACACAATAATAGAGATGAAAAACTGAAGAATCAGTCTTTTCCAGATAAGGAACAATTATACACTGTCAGAGCCTTTAGATACCATCTCAGTTGGGTGATTTTGAACCAGTCTCCTGATCTCTCTGTACCTTGTTTCCTCTTCTAGAATTATTCTTTATCTTTTGTTTAAAAGACAGGCTCTCCCTGTAGTGCCAGTTGTCCTGGAGCTCACTATGTAGACAAATCCACCTGCCTCTGTCTCATGAGTGTTGAGACTGAAGGCATGTGTCACCATGCCTGACCTGATTCTTTCTCTGAATCTCAGGAAAAAGTACCTTTTCATCCTAATCCTGTGAATGAAGTGCTTACAGGGCTGGGGTTGGAAATAACCCTGAATCTCAGAGCTCTTGTTTTTAAATTTGCTTATTTTTATTTTTTCTTTTACTTTTCTTAAGTGAATTTTTACAGAGAACTCTTAAAAAGAACCTAAAAATAAATTTACCGTCTGATCTGGTTATACCACTCCTTGGCATACCCCCAAAGGACCCATTCTACTGCAGAGACACTTGCACAGCCATGTTTGTTGCTGCTCTTTTCACAATAGCATTTCTTTTTAATGGGTGAAATCTCTTAGTTATAGATGGGAGTAATTGGATTTTATCCTCAATCTTAGGTACTATCAGACAGCATGACTTTGGTCATCACCACCCTCTGCTTTAGGTTGGCAGGCTTCAGACTGCTTTTGCCCTTGACTTCAGGTCTGTGGCCTCAATTCTCACAGCTTTTACTGTAGCAAGCTTGTATTATGCTGTCATGGTGGCACAGTCCTGTAATTCTAGCACTCAAGAGGACTGTAAGTTCAGGGCCAGTCTCAGCTACACAGTGAGTTCCAGGCAGCCTTGGATACTAGGCAAGACCCTGTTTCAGACAACCCAGACAACAAAGACCATAACAAATCAAAGACCAGACCCCCAAACTCCATATTTGTAAGTCATTTCTCTGTCTTCTTTTCGAAGATTTCAAAAAGTATACTTTCACTTTCTCAAGGGCTTGGAAAAATTTAAATGCAATTATAAAGAATAGTGGTGGATCTTTCAGGCTATGAGGTGGGGTAGAATCCTAAATTTGATGGATGTTTGTTCCAAGTTGCAAAACCACCTTCTGTCATTAAGAAATGAGTTTAGTTTTTCCTTTGGTAAAGCCAATTAACAAACTTAGATTAATTCTGTTCTTCCTTTCAACTCAGCACTTCAAAATCTTCCTGACATAATTTTGTGGGCTCAAGTTCTGACTGCATTATCATACAAAGCTACTAAATAACCTTGCATAATGTCTTCCTTGTCTACTTAAATTTACTTGGTGTAATTTTTGCCTTGAAGTCTTATAGGGATTCCTGGACCTTCCCTCTCTCCAGGCCATGACTTGATCCTTGATGAATTAGTCCTAGCCCAGTCTAGCCATATTAAGCAGTTCTCACTGGCTAAACTTGTTTGTGAGGCTAAGCATCCATTGTGCTTTAGATTTGAGTCCTTCAAAAAATTGTGATAGAAGACCTGGGCTTCTATTTTGAAGTATCTTCTACATAGTACAGTGTTTCCCCAAGTAAAACAGTCTCCACAAAGCTCCCTTCATGTCCTTGTTCCTCAAGCTGTAGATAAAGGGATTCAACATAGGAGTGACCATTGTATAAACAATAGATGCTACTATTCCAGTATTTGCTGAGTAGGAAGATGATGGCTGGAAATACACAAGAAAGACAGTCCCATAGAAAAGAGTGATGACTGTCAGATGAGAGCCACAGGTGGAGAAGACTTTGTGCTTCCCCCCAGCAGAGGGGATCCTGAGGATGGTGTGCATGATGTGGCCATAAGAGACCAGAACGCAGGTGAGAGGGACCACACCTGAGAGGGCAGCTTCGGCAAACATCATGAGCTGAAAGGTACGGGTGTCTGAGCAGGCGAGCTTGAGGAGTGGGAGAAGATCACAGAAAAAGTGTGGGATGGAATGGGACCCACAGAAGGAGACTCGCGCCATCTGGAGTGTGAGGGAAAAGGCCAGGATGTTGGAGCAGAGCCAGGATGTGGCTACCAGCAGCAGGCATCGTTGGGGACCCATGATTGTGGCGTAGTGTAGAGGAAGGCAGATGGCCACATAGCGATCATAGGCCATCACAGCCAGCAGGAAGTCATCCAGCAGGGCCAATGCCATGAAGAAGTACATCTGCAGAAGGCACCCTGTGTGTGAGATGGTGTGATTCTGTGTGTGGATGTTGGTCAGCACCTTGGGGACAATGGTGCAGGTGAAGCAGGTGTCAATGAAGGACAGGTTGGCCAGGAAGAAGTACATGGGTGTGTGGAGGTGGTGGTCAGAGCCAATGGCCAGGATGATGAGCAGATTCCCCAGCAGAGTGACCAGGTACATGCTCAGGAAGATCCCGAACAGGAGAGGCTTTTGCTCTGGATGTTCAGAGAAGCCCAGCATCAGGAAGTCAGAGTTGATGGTTTGGTTTCTAGTTTCCTTCTGAGACAGAGAAATTAGCAAGGAGTTATAGTTAAATAGGCTAGACTTTAAAAATTACAGAGTCCAAGGATTTTGCTATTTCTTTGTTCTTAAGGAAGCCAGTGAAAATGATGCAACTTTCCATTTGCAAATATGTATAAACATGAGGACTGTGAGCTGTTATAAGGAGGCATTGGGATAAGAATGTAGTTTATCTTCTCATTACTGTATTATGTCAAGGTCTTTCCATAGATTTTCTGAAATAGACTGAATTGGCATTCTTAATACAACCCTTTAACCTTGGTTCCCTTATAAAAGCCCCTCACACAACAATTTCAACCTCATTAACCCCATTGCCTTATTTTAGAGTTCATTTTGAGATAATCTGTTTCTAAAATTTAGTAAATAAACCAGAGGTATTCCATCCCCTCTGTATCTTAAGGAAAACAGGATACAAAATAATTTCTTCTTAGAGAAGCTGAGACTTGGGCATAGCTTGCCTGCCCTAGCCCCTGACCATTATAGTGAGTTAAATTGACTGTGAGAAGGCAGCAAACTGAAAAGAACATTATCATAAACACATACAGTTTTTATCCCATCCTCAACCTCTCCATCAATACCTTTCATTTTAGGATTGGGGCACCATGGATTCTGGAGAAAAATCCTTTTGGTCCTTATTCTCAGGCTGACCTTGGTCAGTTTTTTTTATTTTTCAAACTTCTCTGAATCTTTTCTTCATTTTTTTTCGTCTCAATGTACATTTTTATTGAGCTTTTGTCCAAGTCATATAATAGATCTTAATCAAATTTAGAAACCCTCCCCCACCTACACCCCCTGTAACCTCCCCCCCCACAGGATTTCATGCATTCTTTCATAAATGTTAAGGCCTATTGCGTCAAGTTTGTGTACCCAGATGTCCCTCTGTGTGAGTTCACCCCCTGAAGTCTATCTAGAGTCTCTCTCTTAAAGAAGACCCATTCTCCCTTACCTAACAGTAATCAGCTGCCAATAGTTCCTTGGCTGAGGTTGGGGCCTGCTGCCCATTTCTTTCTTCACATGTACCACGGGCAACTTTTCCACAGAATTTAAAAAATGTTATTGAGGAAATAGGTATGAAAAGCACTGGAGGGCAGGGATCACTGTCAAGATTAGTAATCCTTGGTGAACTGGGAGCCTGAGACACAAGGCAATGGGAACATTGGATGATGTGCTTCCCAGTTCTGTTCCTCACTTGCCTTTTGTGTTTTGGGAACTATTTACCCTATAAGTTATAATTTTAACCCTACCTGAGAGGTTTGTTGAGGAGCCCAAGTGCTGGGGTCATCTGAAATTTCTTCATGAATCATCATGTGCAACCCAAAGGAGATAGTTCAGCGTTCCTGCTTGATGGTGCAAAGGAATAAACAAAGTGAACATTTAGTGTCAGTGGGTGCTAATGTCATGTGTGTTTAGTGCAGTGATTAAAATAAATATCTCCTTTGCCATGTGACAGGATTTCCCCATTCTTCGTATGATTCTGAGAAAGTTATAACCTCTTTTTACTTCTTTTTACAAATCTGTTTAGGTAGGATAATAATACAGTAGTACAGAGCATTATGAAGACTGAATTCAATAATAATTTAAAATATTTAGAATAGCTGGGTGTGATAGCTCACACCTTTAGTCCCAGCAGAGGCAGATCTATGTGAGTTCGTGGCCAGCCTGGTCTACAAGGTGAGTTCCAGGCCAGCTGGGGCTACAGGGTAACCCTGTGTCAAAAAGACCAAAAAATAAAAAATTAGAATAAATCTGATACATAGAAAGTGCACAGTAAATATCATTATAATTATTGCTGTTTGCAATAAAAGAGGATGTTTGTTCTTATTGTAGTATGAAGGGAACAAAATAGTATAAAGAGAAGAGATTGAGCAACATAGAGTTAACTGGACAAGTTGCTTTGGAAGGTCACAAGCAAGTTGGTGGAATGCCATGAAGTTCCTTGCACATAAGGAACTGTGTGGAGGTGTCACCAGCACACTGACTGACATACAACCTTTATCTTGAGCTTGTTATTCCAAAGCCCAGACTGTCCTTGAAGATAGTCAGTAGCCATAGCAGGAGTTTGTACCTACATAGTAGTGGGGAAAAGTAGCTGGGAAAAACGTTGGTGTCCTGTGAGAAACTGCACACCCTGCTTCTGCTTCGCACGCTGTAATTGTTTTGCAAGGCCAATAAAAGGAAAAGCAAAAGGGCACTCGGGGCTCTCGCCCTGGAGGTGCTGAGCCCCTGCTGTCTTTGAAACACACATTCTCAGGTCTGTGGCCACTTTCAGGTCTAAACATCAACAGTTGTGTCCTTGTTACTGCCTAAAAATTGGATTTATACATTGTGAGTTGTCACTACTAAGTGAGAATCACGGACACCACCCTTCTCACCCATCACTTTTGAATTGTTATGATTCTCAGACTAATCCATGGAAAAACATTCATTTTTTTGGCATGTGGAAATCATGTATCAACTTGGTCAAATAGCTTGATCATAAAACTGTTTTCTAGCGGTCAATATAATTTCATAAGAGACCATATGTATAGCTAAAGGCTACATAGCAAGCAACAATGCCAGACAGGCGATACCTCCTTCTGAGTTGTTGGCCACGTGGCCAAAGAGATTCCCAGATACTAACCCAGCATAGAACTGGGAAAATAAACAGCAGACCCCAATGTTATCTAAAGGAATATTGACAACTGATTGCTGCTAGATGAGGAACAGCTGACCTTCCTAAAACAAAGGCCTCAAGGTAGGCTGAGTAGATTCACCAGAAGGGCAAATAGTGGGGAATGGCTGGGGTGCTGACAACACAGCAGACAGCAGCAGGGATATCAGAGTATAAGGGATCTAGTTGGGGGAGGGAGGATATGGGAGGGTGCTATCTGGGAAGTGGTATATAGTTGAATAAGATGGTTTGGGATGTCCTGTGTGATATACACACACAAAAAAAATCAGTAAATTTTTAAAAATGAATTATATTTGAGGAGGAAGCATAAAAATTTATGTCATGTTAATTAGTAGAGGTGATAAACATTACCACTGAAATCTACCCAATGACTTTATAGACATACACAGGTGCCAAGGATCCAAGT
>NW_008331486.1:610703-621098 GCF_000622305.1 Nannospalax galili | reverse complement strand
ATATTGACATATTTCTCACACTTGTTAGACTAGGTGCTATCAGACAGCCAGCGTTGGAGAGGATGTGGGGAAAGAAGAAAACCATGTGCACTGTTAGTGAGATTATAAAAAAAAATGTTTGAAATTAAAAAATGAAGCTGTTATGACTTCATATCCATATTCAGGTGCCAAGGAACCAAGTGTAACTGACTGTGACTAGTAATAATCAGATATATAGAGATTAGAGACACATGTGCAAACATTTGAATGTTAGTAGCATTAAAAATGAGTCTTTCTGTAGGAAACTGTGCATTTTAATAATGAAATGGAGATCTTTTTTAAAGGTTAAAACCATTTAATCTTATGTCTTATAGGGTTTATACTGAGTACAATATTGCATAACTGTAATAATTCAACTGTAAACCTAAAAATTTACAGCCAATTTTGAAAGAGATGCGTCTTGGCTCAGGAAATTGTTATTGAATATATCAATGCTGTTGTAATGAAATGCTTCTTCTGAGTATGTGGTTATTAAATAAATAAGTAAAAAAAAATAAAAAACCCCCTATTGTTATTCACCAGTTAAATGCTTAGAAAAGGTTGTGCAGTAGGTAAGCTGTAAATGGATGTACAAGAGTAACTTCTTTGTATAACTTGGTATAGTGTTTGACTCATTCTGGGTACCACAACTGTCTCTCAGAGTGAATTATGCTTGGTAATTGCTCATGTGCTATGCGGTGGTCACTGATGAGGCCTGGGAAAGGATAGTCTGATTCTCACGATCCACAATGTCCTTTGGCTTGACCAAGAGGGACATGATGAATATCAAGTTTTCGATGAATATGAATTAAAATAGAAGACTGAGGCTGTCCCAGGAGAGTAATACTATGTGAGGCACCTCCCCTGGTGATCAGAAAAGCCAGGAAATAGTTGAAAGAAAGGAAGAAAGAAGGGGAGAAAAGAAAAAAAAAGTCTCTATGCACTCTTTTAGAGACTTCTCTCCTTCCCTGTCCCCATGCCTCAACCTTACCTGGAGTTTCTGCCTCTACCAGCAAGGTGGTTGAATTCACCACCCCATTTTCACCACAGGAAAACATGACTGTAGCCACATCTGTTTTTCTTGTAGATACAGCACAGACAGAAGTCTCAGGTCTTTAATGATTCTTCAGTTATACAAGTCAGGTGGAGTTGATATCATATGTAATACCTCCTGGGACCCAATTCCAGACCTGCTAGTTAGACAAAATGGGGCACTTGTCCAACGACCAGCTGTTGCCCCTGGTTTGTCGTCCCCTGAGTCCCATCCCTGTTCTAATATCTCCATTCAGAGTGACCAGGGCTAGGATGTATGGAGACATTGTTCTTCATTTTCTCCTGGGCTTTAGGTTGATATCACCATCACCACCACCGCCACCACCACCACTACCATTATCATCATCGTCATCATCTCTTATGCTGACCAGGACTTGTATGAAGGCCAGAATTACTAATCAGAACTGAGTCCTCATCGATGAAATACACATGCTCCAGAAAATAACTAACAAGCAATAATAAAATAGATCAGACAGTACAAATATTTTTGAGTGCCATGCAAAGGAGAGAGCATTTTTACTTTCTGTGACCCTGGGAATTAGAAATGATAGTAACATGTAGCTCTATATTGGGCACAGGTACTATGTATGGCTTTAACCATTTATTTACTGAGACTGACAGTATAGTTTAGTAGTAGATCACTTGCATAGCATGGGCAAAGTCACGGGCCTGAGCGTATATGTTTGTCTATATATCTCTCTATATATCATACAAAAGAGTAAATACTGTATGCTGCTTTGCCCTTTGTGTGAATGGGATTATAGTTTTTTATTCTTTTTTTTTTTTGTCTTTTTGTGGCAAGGTCTCCCTGTAGTCCCAGCTGGGCTGGAACTCACCTGCCTCTGCCTCCTGATCGCTGGGATAAAAGGTGTGCGCCACCACACCTGGCTCAATTCTTCTATTGATTATTTTGTTAGACATTCTTTTTGGTTCATTAGTGTGGGCTCATGCTGCTGAAGGGTATTAGTTACTTTGATTTTATCTTTATGAAAAGCTTAAGGTTAATATATGAAGTAATGTATTTCATTATGGTTGCCTCAGATAGATCAGCAATTCATCATTACAAACCATGTATGTCTGATGAATTAAAGCATTCAGAACTTTAGAATTCAGGTATACTTACAAAGTGTTTTTGAAACAAGGCCTTACAATGTATTCCAGGCTGGCCTGGAACTCGCTATATAAGCTAGGCTGACCTCAGTCTCATGCCAATCCTCCACCTCAGCTTTCCTAGTGCTGGGGTTACAGGCATCATGCCTGGCTGGGGTTTGGAATGATGTCCTTGTATGTCATCCAGGATCCTTTCTGAAGATTCTGGAGCCACACTCCTAATAAAACACACTATTCTCTACACAGGTTAAAAGAATATTTATACTGGTCCAAATAATAGTGACTGTCAATAGCCTTGTATATGCCAGATCATAACGTGCTACTGGACAACTTCGCTAAAAACCCTGGTAGTTTTTTTTTTTTCTATTATGATGTCTTTCTAAATAACAGAAAAGTAAATAATCTGGTGGGTGTTGGTGTGGAGTAGTTATCTCTTTTGGCACATTAAGAATTAAGTGGTGAAGTATAGCAAATACACCAAGCACAACACATCACCCCAAAATTTTTAGAAACAAATCACCAGAATAGCTTTTCCCAGATGTAAAAGAGAATCTAGTCAGCATGAAGAAACTTTGTGCATTGTGCAAGCATCCTGTTTTCCTCCTTGAAGTTAGTCACTTTCTTCCTTCTCGTATTTAAAAAATAATTTATTTATATAATCACTTAAAAAAAGACTTTTGTCAGGCATCACCATGCCTGCACACCTTTAATCTCACCTTTAATCATCACCACCGTGCACACCTTTAATCTCAGCACTTGGGAGGCAGAGGCAGGTGGAGCTCTGTGAGTTTGAAGCCAGCCTGATCTGTGAGTTCCAGGCCAGCTGGGGTACAGGGACACCCTGTCTCAAAAAGACCAAAAAACAGTCTTTTAAAAAGGCTTATTTTAAATTTTGATTTATGTGTATGTCTTTGTGTCTACATGAACGTATGTATACATATGTGGGTGCGGGTGCCGGCAAAAGCCAGAAGAGAGTGTGGGATCTCCTAGAGCTGGAGTTACAGGTGGTTGTGAGCTGCCCAGTGTGAGTGCTTGGAACAGAACTCCTGCAAGTGTTCTTAACTATGGAGGCATCTCACCAGTCTTTGTTTTTCACTATTTTTAATTATGTGTATGTGCATGTCTGTGTGTAGATATATGCATGTGATTGCAGGTGCCCACAGAGGCCAGAAGCATAGGACCCTCTGGAGCTGTAGTTTTAGGCAGTTGTGAGCTGCCGGACCTGGGCACTGGGAATTGGATTTAGGTTCTTTGCAGGAGCAGTACCTGCTCTTAACCTCTGGTCATGAATTGCTTCCTACTGAAAAAGCTTTAAGTCTAACCAGAGCTGTTGGCTACACCCAAAATATATGCACCATTATCGCACCATTGGAGACAGCTTGATGGGCTGGCCATTGTTGTCATTCGAAGGCTTTACATTTGGGTAAGACTACTCATTGCTTTTCTCCCTTGGTGTCTTGCTTCGCATCTTGCAGTACTATGACAGTTAGCTAGTCCTCAGGGAGGAGGCGTCCAGGTTGGCTCCAGCTTAATTCCTCCTAGTTTTGTGTCTGGAATGTGGTGTCTTCAGCAACAGGATTTTACCTTCAAGTTCTGAGAGGCAGCCAAGAGCAATGGCAATACCTTTTTGATTTAGGAGTCTCTTGGACTCCCCTGACCAACAACTCAAAAGGAGGTTTCCCTTGTCTCTTTGGTGCTGAGATTTTCGTTAGTCTATGCCTCTTGGGGGGAGCATTATCATCTTGTGTGGAATAGCTACATTTAAACTACATAGATATAGGTATATGTATATACACAACATGTGTTATGTATTTTTTTAAAGTAAGCTTATAAAATAATATGTTTCCCTATGGATTTTTCAGACCTTCTTACTGTTACTCATCTCTCCTCTCTCTGTAATACCCACCTTCCCTCTTCCCTAGTAAAAATCATTTAAGCATTGTAAATATGTCCTTTGTTGACTGTGTGTAGAGCAGTATCTTATCTATCTTTTTGGTTTGAATCTTAATTCTTTTTAAAGAGATTACAAAAATATTTTATTTATTATTTTTATTTTATACATATGAGTGTAATGGCTGCATGTAGGTAGGTGCACCCATGTTATGCAATGCCTGTGGAGGTCAGAAGAGGGCATTGGATCCCCTGGGACTGGAGTTACTGATGGTTGTTAGTTGCCTCGTGGGTGCTGGGAATCGAATCTGAGTCCTCTGCAAAGCACCCAGTGCTCTTAACCGCTGAGCTGTCTCTCCAGCCCCTTTACAGAAAAATTTATCTGCATACCTGTGTTTATTATAGCACTGTTCACAATATCCAAATGATGGACTCAGTCAAGATAACAGTCAGCAGATGACTGGATAAAGGATATCTACTGTATGTACAGGATGAAGTAACTCCAGCAATAATGAAAAACAAAATGTCATTTGTAGGAAACTGTATAGAATTCAAGATTATCATGCTCAGTGAAAGAAGCCTGACCCAGAAAGCATTCTTTCACATGTGGCATCTGAGATGCGTTTTCCTTTTCTTTGGGATTGTCTGTAAGGGATTGAGTGAGAGACTGTCAGCAGGGAGCTCACTCTTACTCTCCCCACCTCTGTTATTGAAAACTTTGAAGAAAACATCCTGATGCAGATCTGCAGGATTTAAATGTTTTCCAACCTTAAAAAATTTGTATTTCTGAGCTGGGCGTGGTGGCAACATGCCTTTAATCCCAGCACTTGGATTAAACTTTATATTTCTGGTAACTGGGCTAGAGATGTCTTCCAGTTTTTCAGAAAGCTTCTGAGGCTTTTTGTGGTCAGGCATTTCCGATCTCTCCTTCAAGACAGAGACTCCTTTTAGTCTCCTAGACACCTGTCATCAGTCTGGATGGAGGGTATCTTTAAATCCCCCAGATTTCATGTGATCTGAAAGAGCAAAGAGAGGAATGCTGGGAAAGGTTTGAGCAGTGATGGGGGCAAGGGGTGGGAGAAGGGAGGGGTAGGAAGTAGGTTAACCAAAGCTAAGGATATGTGAAGAATCCTTACAAAACTCCACTAGCTTTTAAGCTAATTAAAATACAATTTAGGAGAAAAGGAGTTTGAACAGAGGTGATGCATGTTTGTTTTCTTTAGGAAATCCTTCTTTATTGTGTTCAAGAATATATTTTCCTGTAATTTCTTTAAAAATTTATTGCATTTCCAGAAACTCTCCAGTTACTCTTGGCAACAATGGGAAATGAAGGGGAAACGATTCGATCCAAGATCACCCAGACAATGGTTTTGAAGGACAAATCGTTCTTCTCTGTCTACAAGTTTCTTGTCTTGAAGTTAGCCTGCTTCTAGGCGCATCATCTTGTTCATCTGGGTCAGTTTCTTGAGGGAAGGAATCGGCTCAACATGAATCCTGGGCTATGATTGTCTCTATCTCCTACCTCTAAATAATAAATCCACTTCCTATAAAAATTAAGACATTGCGGCTGGGCGTGGTGGTGCACGCCTTTAATCCCAGCACTCGGGAGGCAGAGGCAGGCAGATCTTTGTGAGTTCAAGGCCATCCTGGTCTACATAGTGAGTTCCAGGACAGCTGGAGCTACAAGGAGACCCTGTCTCAAAAAGACAAAAAAAAATTATGATATTGCTTGTTGGGATTGAAGAAACGGCCCAGCTGTTAAGAGCACTGGCTGTTCTTACAGATGACCCAAGTTTGGTTCCTATCACCCACACAGTGGCTAACAACTATATGTAAATCCAGTTTCAGGGGGTCTTATACCCTCTTCTGGCCTCCATGGGCAGTGCATGCATGTGGTGTACTTACATACATGAAGGCAATACACACATACACATAAGATTTAAAAAAAATTGATTTTGGTATATAGTGTGGTACAGTAGTAATCTGTTTATCATTTTATATTTCACATACATTATAATCATGCATATCTAGACTTTTGGATTACAATTATATGAAAATATCATCTATGAGTAAAATGAAGTTTTATTTCTTTTTAGTACTTTCATCTTTCATTTATTTTCTTATTTCACTCGATGCAAACCCAAGAAAAATGTGAAATAGTTGTAGTGACAGCTGGTATTGTATTTTCTTCCCCATTCAGACAGAGAAAGTTTAAATTTCTCATCATTACATATAATATATGACATATGTTTGGAAAAAAGTACATTTTTCATGTTTGACAGCATGAACATTTAACAAAACAACATCAGTAGGATCTTGTGTAGGCCCCTGATCTTCCTAGTTACAGGTTTTGACTGTGTTTACAGTACAAGGCATGAATTACTTTCTGTAGAGCAGGGCTCAAATCCAATCAAGAGAGTAATTGGTTACCCCACAAACAGTCTTGCCATTATTGCACTGTAAGCACCTCTTGTCTTTCTGGCAGGTTGGTATTGTAGCATGCAGGGTCCAGGGCTTGGTAAGACCACTGAGGTTTTTCCATACCCCCAGCAGCTAGCAGAGCACCTTCCAGCACTATGGAAGCTCATAGCCCTTCCTCCTCCATGGTTGGCTGTTGGCAGGCCCATTCTTTTCTTTAAATATTTTATTTATATTTTTATTTTATGTGCATGAGTGTATTGCCTGCATGTATGTAAGTGCACCTGTGTCATGCAATGCCCTCAGAGGTCAGAAGTGTTAGATCCCCTGGAACTGGAGTTACAGGTGGTTGTTAGTCACCATGTGGGTGCTGGAAACTAAACCCAGGTCCTCTGCAAGAGCAGCCAATGCTCTTAACCACTGAGCCATCTCTCCAGTCCTCAGGCCCATTCTTGTACAGGCTCAGTGTAGCCAAGCATAGTTGCACGAGTTCATGATTGGAATGACTGTATCATGGCCGGAAGATGGTATTTTGTAGCCTCCCCTAAATGACTAGTGGCCTCTGATAAGTTCTGGTAAATAGAGTCACTGCCAGCAGTTGTGTAACCGCTGATTTTTAATTTGGTTAATTAAAATTTGGTTCACCCTATTCCATTCCCGCCTTCTCCTGTCTCTATGCCCCTCTCTCCACCCCCAGGATTTCCACTCTCTATTTTCATATTGCCTACCATTCTCCTACATTATGGGATCTCTACTGATAGCCTCTTTCTAGTTTCCTGGTTTCTGCAGATACTCAAGCTAAACATAACAAGCTAGAAGTTTGAAATTAGGATCCACATATGGTACAGAATGTGCAACATTTGACCTTCTGGGTTTGGGTTTCCTGTCTCAGTATAATTTTTTCCAGTTCTTGCAGATTTTATAATTTCATTTTGCTTTACAGCTGAATATGTTCAATTGTGTGTATGTACCACATTTTTATTATCCATTAATCAGCTGATGGACATCTGTATTAATTCCATTTCCTAGATGTTGTGAATATCAATGAACATGTGAACAGCAATGGACTTGGATGAGCGAGTGTCTTTAGAGTAGAAGCAGAGTCATTTGAGTATATTCCCAGATGTGATATAGCTGGATTATGTGGTAGTTCTATTTCTAGTTTTATGAGAAACCTCTGTACTGATTTCCATAGCTGCTGTACCAGTTTGCATTTCTACCCACAGTAGAAAGGGATGTCTCTTTTCTTATACCCTTACCAGCATTTGCTGTCATTTGATTTCTTGATGATGACCATTCTGGCTGTAGCGAAACAGAAACTCAGTGAAGTTTTAATTTGCATTTCTTTGATGGTTAATGTTGTTTATTAGCAATCTTTATTCTTCTTTCAAGGGCTTTGTTTAGATCTATAGCCTGTTTTTGGATTGGATTTTCTTGATGCTTTGTTTCTTTAAGCTCATTGTATATTCTAGATATTAATCCTCTCTAAAATGCATAGATGGTGGAGATTTTTCCCCTATTCCGTGAACTTTCCTTCACTCGTCTTGTTTTTGGCGACTTTAAAAATCATAATTGGGGAGATCAATTTAGAAAGCATTTCAAAGATTCTGGGCTTCTGGTCTGAGGAAGCACTCTCTAGCGAGTACAGCATTTTCCAAAGTCAAAGAGGCTCCACAAAGCTCCCTTCATGTCCCTGTTCCTCAGGCTGTAGATGAAAGGATTTAGCATGGGGGTGACCATAGTGTATACCACAGAGACAGCCACTCCAATGACTGTCAGATGAGAGCCACAGGTGGAGAAGACTTTGTGCTTCCCCCCAGCAGAGGGGATCCTGAGGATGGTGTGCATGATGTGGCCATAAGAGACCAGAACGCAGGTGAGAGGGACCACACCTGAGAGGGCAGCTTCGGCAAACATCATGAGCTGAAAGGTACGGGTGTCTGAGCAGGCGAGCTTGAGGAGTGGGAGAAGATCACAGAAAAAGTGTGGGATGGAATGGGATGCACAGAAGGAGACTCGCGCCATCTGGAGTGTGAGGGAAAAGGCCAGGATGTTGGAGCAGAGCCAGGATGTGGCTACCAGCAGCAGGCATCGTTGGGGACCCATGATTGTGGCGTAGTGTAGAGGAAGGCAGATGGCCACATAGCGATCATAGGCCATCACAGCCAGCAGGAAGTCATCCAGCAGGGCCAATGCCATGAAGAAGTACATCTGCAGAAGGCACCCTGTGTGTGAGATGGTGTGATTCTGTGTGTGGATGTTGGTCAGCACCTTGGGGACAATGGTGCAGGTGAAGCAGGTGTCAATGAAGGACAGGTTGGCCAGGAAGAAGTACATGGGTGTGTGGAGGTGGTGGTCAGAGCCAATGGCCAGGATGATGAGCAGATTCCCCAGCAGAGTGACCAGGTACATGCTCAGGAAGATCCCGAATAGGAGAGGCTTTTGCTGTGGGTGTTCAGAGAAGCCCAGGAACAGGAAGTCAGAGTTGATGGTTTGGTTTCTAGTTTCCTTCTGAAGAAGAAAATTTGTATGGAGTTTTCATTATATGAAGGGGGCTTTGTAAGTCACAGATTCCAAGGACTTTGATCTTTTTCTTTGTTCCTTGGAAGAAACCACTGTGATTGATTAATGGTTGTAGCTTTTCATTTGAAAATATGTACAAAAATAAGGAATGCACTGTCAGAATGGAACAGCAGGGTCTGGATGTATTTTGTTTTCTCTGTCAGTGCATTATGGAATATTTTCCATACAGACTCTCTAAATGAGACTTAACTAGAATTCTCTTATGATACCTATTGGATTTCAGTTCCCTTCCAAAAAAGATCTGAAATGAAATTTCAATGCCACTGCTTTTTCTTAAGATATCATTTTGGGGACATTTGTCTCTAAATTTAGTTGACAAGGGGTTCTCTGTGTGTGTGCACTTGTGACTGTGTGAGCATGTATATATAGGTGTGTGTTGATTTTAAGGGAGACAAGGACAGAACAATTTCTCCACAGAGGAGCTAGCCGAGGTTCTGGCATGGTTGCATGCTCTAGCCCCTCTGCCTCTGATCACCATTATAGTGGTGATTTAATGCGATTGTGAGCCACATTAAGGTCATACTTTAAGTTCACATAGTTTTCATTTCCTCCTCAACTTCACCATCAACATATTTTACTTTAGAATCTGGGCACCATGGAGATTAGAGAGCAGTTATGTTTGTGATCTTTATTCTCAAACTGATCTTGGTCAGTTATTTAACCTCTCTGAATCCCTCTTTCTTCTTTTGTGCCACGTGGGACTTCTCCATAGTGCATTCAAAATGTTACCGAGGAAACTGGTATGAAAAGCAGGTGTTTCTGCAAGCAGGGATGATTGTCAGGAGTAGTTGTTGCTGAGATGTGAGCCTGGGACACAAGGCAATGAGAAGCTTTGGATAATGTGCTTTCCAGTTCTTTTCCTTTCATGTTTGGAAACTATTATCCTCTTTGAGCTTTGCTTTTCTTACCCATAAATTGTAATCATAACCCTACCTGAGAGGTTTGTTGAGGAGCCCAAAGGCTGGGGTCATCTGACGTTTCTTCATGAATCATTATGTGCAATCCAAAGGAGATAGTTCAGCATTCCTGATTGATGATGCAGAGGAATAAAAAAAATTCAGTGTCATGTGTGTTTAGTGCAGTGATTAAAATAAATTCCAGCTTTGCCCTGTGACAGGGTTTCCCCACTTTTTATTCTGTGTGATTTTGAGAAAGTTATTTAACTTCTTTCCACTTTTCAGATCTGTTTAGGTGGGATAAAGAATACAATGTCATTCAATGTTAGTGGGGGCTAACATCATGTGTGTTAATGTGGCAGTTAAAGTGTGTATCCCCTTTGGCCATGTGATAGAATTTCTACATTCTTTACTCTGTGATTTTGAG
>NW_008331486.1:606232-610443 GCF_000622305.1 Nannospalax galili | reverse complement strand
GGAGTCATTCTATTTTTCTTATTTTTTAAAAAAATTATTTATTATTTTTATTTTATGTGTATGCATGTATTGCCTGCTTGTAGTTAAGTGCACCCATGTCATGCAATGCCTGCAGAGGTCAGAAGAGTTTGTCAGATCCCCTGGGACTGGAGTTACAAGACAGTTGTTAGCTGCCATGCTGGGATTCGAACCTGGGTCTTCTGCAAGAATAACTAGTGTTCTTAACCACTGATCCATCCCTCCAGCCCCCATTTTATTTTTCAAAATTGTATTTTCCATTTCTGTTTAAATGATGTAATGGTAACATATAAAATGTTATAATTTTAATGATGACTGAAGTATTTATAATAAATCCACTACATAGAAAGTACCCAGTAATATTTCATCATTATTATTATTGCTGTTTTGAATGTGTCCTGGCACTGCTAGAATGTTGGGTTTGTACATTCTGAGATGTCAGTAGCGAAGAGGAGGAGCCTTCTTCCTCCTTAACACCACTGCTGTCTTGAGTAATCTTGATTCTACTTAGAAAAACCAACGGAAAGCATTTGTTTTGGCATGTGGAAACCGTGTGTCAACTTAATCATGATCTAATAATCAGAGCCCAAGTAATATTAATTACATAATGAGAATGAGTAAGATTTTTTTAAAAATTTTTACTTACTGGTTCAAATGCTAAGAAATGGATGTGAAGGAGGTAAAGCTGTGAGTGGATGCAGAGGCGTGGTTGACTCATTCAGGCAACCCCACCTGTCCTTATGGACTGACAGTGAATTATACTTGGTCATTGTTCAAGTGCTGACCACTGATGAGGCTTAGAGAAGGATAGTCTTTCCTTTATAGTCAACAGTGACCTCAGGCTTGACCATGAAGGATCTGAATACCAGGTTGTCCTGATTAATTATAAATTAAAATAGAAGAGTGAAGCATTCTATGACTGTTGGACTATGTTAGCATCCTACATGATCCAAAAAGACAGAAAAATGATTGATCAAGGAAGAAAGAAAAGAAGGGAAGAAAGGAAGAAGGGAGACGCTATACAAATTTTCTGTTGTGTGCATGCATACGTGTGTGTGTGTGTGTACATACGTGCACACAGGCATGTGGTATGTGCTATAGGTAAACTGTGCTCTCCCTCCATATCCCTATGCCTCAGTCTTACCTGGAGATATTGGCCAGTCTTACAGTGTTCTTCCAAGGAATTTGAAGTCACTGTCTTATTGTTATCTCCAAACACATGTATGTGTTATAATGTCCGTGTCGTCTCTAGATGCAGTGCAGACTGAAGTTTTGTGTCTTTAAAGACTCCTCAGTCATGCAAGTCAGGAGGAGCTGCTGATTTTTCAAATGGAATGTCTCCCGAGTCTTAATCCCAGACCTGTTAGTTAGAGAAGATGGGGCAAGTGTCCAACAACCAGTTATCCCTTCTAGACTGTGGTTACCTCAGTCCCAGGCCTGTCACAAATGCCTCCTTTTAGAGTGAGCAAGCCTGGGACCCCTGAGGCAACTTTGCTCCTGAGTGAGCTTCAGATTAGCTTTGTTATGCCAGCCATTGCTGGGTAGGCCCTTCCCTATCCTGGTTCCCTATCAGAACCAGTTGTCATGGATAAAATATAGCATGTTCCAGAACATACATACAAAGTAAAGAATAGAATAGATCAAAGGTCACAATCATTATCTTCAAATGCCACGTAAAAGAGAGCTTTATTGTTCTCTATGACCCCTGCTAGCAGAGTTAAAACCAGTATGTAGACACTGTACTTGGTGTGCTGTGTCCGGTTCTATTTATCTATTTATTTATTTTAGTAAATATAGCTTCCTGAGTCTGGGGGCACGGCACAGTGGGTACAAGACACTGAATTTGGTCCATATACACATTATATATGGATATATATTATGCATAATAATGCACAAATATCTGCAGTTTAAGGATAATTTCGTGCCTATTTCCTCACAACTCAGTTTGAATAGCACATGATATAATACTTCAGGATCTTAGCGTGTGCCTCTTTCCTCTCATATTAAGCCGGGCATGGTGGCGCACGTCTGTAATCCCAGCACTCGGGAGGCAGAGGCAGGTGGATCTCTGTGAGTTCAAGGTCAACCTGGTCTACATAGTGAGTCCAAGCCAGCTGGGGCTACAGTCAGCAGGGACTTGCCATGGCAGCGGGTTTTAGTGGACAAGCTTTTAAAAAAAAAAAAAAAAAAAAAAAAAAAAAAAAAGAAAGAAAGAAACTCCTCAGGATCATTTTTCTTTCTCTGTACATTTTCCTATGTGTCTGTATGTCTATTCTCCACATTGCTTTGGATTTGCCTATTTTTGTTCTTCGTGTGAATGAGACACTTTTTTCACGTTCTGTTCCTCACTTGATTGAACATGCTTTCAGCTTCCCTCATCTGCACACACTTAGTGGCAGGGCAGTCAGGTCTACTCTTGTCTCAGAGAGGTTAACAGCTCATTATTAAAAGACGTTGTGCATTCTGAATTTTAGAACATAGGATTTTTTTGATTTTGAATTATGTGTCTGCCACCCAAGACTCTCTCAGTGGGTTCTTGAGTAACAGCTTCGTAATCAGGTGTAGTATTTCCTGCAACAGAATGAATGCATCTTTCCACTAAGTAGGACTAACAGAGACTACACATGACATGCATATATCCAGGATACCTTTTATAAGGCCACCTAAGTAAGCTCATTGGAAACCTTAATTTTGTTCTCTACTACAATAGTTCTTAGGCTAGGATTGGGGCCTGCTGCCCATTTCCCCAGTTCTATGCTGGGTTTTTGTCTGATTGAGTTGGCGTGGGTTTTGTGCATGTTGTCACCACTGTTGCAAGTCCATATGAGCAAGTTCCCAGGGGCCTGAAAGCCTGTTTCCTTATGTTCATGCATCAACCCTGGCTCTTACAATCCTTCTGCTCCTCTTCTGCAATGGTCCCTGAGCCATGAGTGGGTGAGGTTTAATATAAGAGTCTTATCCAGGGACACACACTCTGCAGTCTCTTATTTTCTTAAAACTTGGCCAGTTGTGGCCTTCTGTGTGCATTGCATTCTGATATACGAGGAAGCTTTGCTGGTGAGAGTTGAGGGGTGTATTAGTATTCTCTCTACCCCCTGTTCCACTATGTTCCATGAGCCTCAGTTGTTGAGGTTCCACTGTAGATGTCTCACCTAGGGCTGGGCATTCCTCAGACATATATTCTCTGCATGTGACCACGTATGGAACTCTGTAATAGCCCCTGTCTCTCTCCCCAGTACTGAGATTACATGTCACCACACTGTTTTTTTTTTGTTTTTGTTTTTGTTTTGGCCTTTTTGAGGCAGGGTCTCCCTGTAGCCCCAGCTATCTGGGAACTCACTATGTAAATCAGGCTGGCCTTGAACTCACAGATATCTGCTTGCCTCTGCCTCCAGAGTGCTGGGATTAAAGGTGTGCACTACCACGCCCGGCAATTTTTTTTTTTTTTTTTTTTTTTAAACAGGGATTCTGGGGGATCAAACTCAGATCTTCATGTTTGTGCAGCAAACACTTAATACTGACCGAGCCATCTTCCAAGCTCCACTAGTTACATTTTTGTTATGATTTTTAGCTTAACTGCATGTAGTCTGTATGACTTTAACCCTCTGACATTTATTGATATTTTTTACGGCTCAGTATGTGAGTAAAGTGATTTTTTTCTTGAGTTCTTGCAAAGGGTATGTTATTTATAAGTTTTAAATGCAATATCCTATACATGTCCACTTCTAATTGTACTTTTCAAGTACTATATATCATTATTATGCTTAGAATAATTTATTTACTCAGTGAATTTTCACTAATACGTTAGAAATCTCATAATAAGTATAGATTTGTTGGCCAGTGAAATGGTGCACTTGCCACCAAACCTGACGACTTGAGTTCAGTCCTGAAACCTACATGGTCAGGAGATAGAGCTGACTACAGCAAGATGTCCTCTGACCTTCACACATACACCATGGCACATGCATACCTCCCCAACTAAATAAATGTTAGCAAAGTAAAAAAGGATGATTTATTTCTCCTTGCTTTGTTAGTTTTACTCATGTATATTTATAATTGAAAAAATGACAATTGTATTTTCCTGGTAAATGAAATGTTTCATTCTTGTTACATGAACTTTTATGTTTATAATAATGCCTTAAAGCCTATTCACTCAGTAATAAGCTATGCCAGTTGACATAGTTTATATATGT
>NW_008331486.1:604005-606074 GCF_000622305.1 Nannospalax galili | reverse complement strand
CTGACTGCTCTTGCAGAGGACCTGGGTTCGATTCCCAGCACCCACATGGTGGCTACGAACTGTCCTTAACTACAGTTCCAGGGGAATCTGAAGCCCTCTTCTAACCTCTGTTGCATTGCACAACATGGGTGCACACACATACATGCAGGCAATACACTCATATACATAAAATAAAAATAATAAAAAAAAAGAATTGTGAGTCCAGGGAAATGACTCAGGAGGTGAAGGTGCTTGCCACGAAGCCTAACAACCTGAGTTCAGTCTGTGGAACTCATATTGTGGAAGGAGAGAACTGACTCCCACAGGTTGTCCTCTAGATTTTTTTTACTCATTTTTTAAAATTTTTAATAACTACATTTTTAGAAAAAGCATTTCACTACAGATTTAAAATATTCAGGAACACACTGCAGAGCAAGAGTACATCTCTTTCACAAGTGGGTGCAAGTTTCTAGGTTCACATTTAAGTTAATACAGTTATACAATATTGAACTCAGTATAAGCTCTGCAAGACATAAAATTGAATGAGTTTTTTAGCCCTTAAAAAAGATCTCCATTTCATTTTAGAATATATTGTTCCTTGCAGAAAGACTCATTGTTTTTGCTACTAACACTGAGATGTTGGTGCATGCATCTCTAATCTATGTGCATCTGATTATTACTAGTCATAATAGGTTGCACTTGGATCCTTGGTGCCTATGTATGTCTATGAAGTCAGTGGCAGATTTCAATGGTAATGTTTATCACCTCTACTAATTAGCATGACATAAATTTCGATGTTTCCTCCTCAAATATAATGCATTTAAAAAAATTGTTGATTTTTTTTGTGTGTGTATATCACACAGAACATCTCAAACCATCTTATTTGACTATACACCCACTTCCCAGATGGCACCCTCCCATAGCCTCCCTCCCCCCGACTAGAGCCCTTATGCTCTGATATCACTGCTACTGTCTGCTGTGTTGTGGACATCCCAGCCAATTCCCACTACTTGCCCTTCTGGTGAATCTAGTCAGCTTATCTATCTAGAGGTCTTTGTTTTTGGAGGGTCAGCTGTTCCTCTTCTAGCAGCAATCAGTTGTCAATAGTCCTTTAGATAAGATTAGGGTCTGCTGTTCATTTTCCCAATTATATGGTGGGTTGCTATCTGGGAGTCCCTTTGGTCACCCTGGCCAACAACTCAAAAGAAGGTATCTCCTATCTGGCATTGTTGCTTGTTATGTAGCCTTTAGCTATGCATATGGACTCTTAAGAAATTATATTGACCCCTTTAATCTTGGTTATACTTTCCTTTTGGATGTTTAAGGCCATACAGTTGGCCCACATAAACCAACTTAGTTTTACTCTTAAGGTCGTTTGAGGATTTGTTCCTCAGGGGCACATGGGATTGGGAGGAACCCCTGGCTCCTTTCTTTTACCAGTTCCACCCATGTGAAGATAAGTCAAAGGTCCTGCTTGACCATGGTTGGCTTCATTTGGAAGCATGGAGGAAATGATTCCTCTGTGTTGACCCTCTTCTTTGTAGGCTGGACACTGGTTCAAGTCCATCTGGTAGGGTCTCCTCGGCCTCCTTGATCAAGAGGACAGGTGACTCACCACTACAGAACATTTGGGGAGATGCTCATAGTCCCATGGAACCAGTTGACCTAGGAGTGCAATGAGCAAAACTGTCCTATTTGTCCCTCTGACAAATTAGTATAGGCCTCAAAGTATGTCTGTTAAATATCCAAGAAGTTTAGTTCCACCAATCTGGTACTTTTAACTACTGTGTGTCATGTAGATAAATCTTGGGCAAATACCAGTTTTATCAGATATACCTTACCTAGACATAAATTTTTGATCTGCTATGTATAATTTGTCAGTAGGTTGTAGGAGTAATATGGTTCCCTCTGGTTTTCAAAATTAGCTAGACATTATTTATCTCTCGCATTTTCTCACCCCTCCACCATGGTTTTCTCACTTAAGGTGCCCCCCCCTTAATAATACCCTTCTCCTATGGACCTACCTCTCTTGAACTCCTTCTTTCCCCTTATCCCCTAGGTTCCTTGTATACCCTTCACTCACCCCTCCC
>NW_008331486.1:602135-603488 GCF_000622305.1 Nannospalax galili | reverse complement strand
GCATTTCCCTAATTATTAGTGATGTTGAACATCTTTTAAGATGTTTCATAGCCATCTTTACTTCTTCTTTTAAGAACTCTCTGTTCAACTCCTTAGCCCATCTTTTAACTAGGTTGCTTCCTGTCTTTATTCTCTGTTTTTTGAGTTTGTTATGTATTCTGGATATTAAACCTCTGTCGGATGTGTCACTGGTGAAGATTTTCTCCCATTCTGTGGGTTTTCTGTTTGTTTCCTTGGTTGTCTCCTTTGATGTACAGAAGCTTTTCAGTTTAATGAGGTCCCATTTGTTAATTCTTCCCCTTGTTTCCTGAGCAATTGAAGTCCGGTTTAGAAAATCCTTGCCTACACCTATATCTTGTAGGTTTATCCAATGTTTTCTTCTAACACTTTCAGAGTTTCAGGCTTCACTTTGAGGTCCTTCATCCATTTGGAGTTGACTTTTGTACAAGGTGAAAGATAGGGGTTTAGTTTCATTCTTCTACAGGTCGAGATCCAGTTCTGCCAGCACCTTTTTCATTCTTCTACAGATGGAGATCCAGTTTTGCCAGCACCATTTGCTGAACATTCTGTCTTTCTTCCAGTGAATGTTCTTGGCTCCTTTGTCAGATATCAGGGGCTGAAATTGCATATTCTCATATTTGGGTTTTCAATTTTTTTCCATTGATCTATGGGTCTATTTTTGTACCAGTATCACTTGGTTTTTATGACTATAGCTCTGTGATACAGCTTAAAATCTTGTATAATAGTCCCCCCAGCATTGCTCTTAGTGCTCAGGGTTGCTTTGGCTATCCGAGGCCTTTTGTGCTTCCATATGAATCTTAGGATGTTTTTTTTTTCCAATTCTGTGAAAAATGTCATGGGGATTTTGATTGGCATTTCATTGAATCTATAAATGATTTTTGGTAGGATGGTCATTTTCTCAATATTAATTCTTCTAATCCATGACCATGGGAGGTGCTTCCATCTTCTGATGTCTTCCTCAATCTCTTTCTTTAATGATTTAAAATTTTCATTGTAGAGCTCTTTAAAGTCTTTGGTCAGGTTTATTCTGAGATATTTTATTATATTTTTTTGCAGGTATTGTGAAGAGGAGTGTTTCTATGTGCTCCTTCTCTGATTGCTTGTTATTGGTATATAGAAAGACTACAGACTTTTGTAGGTTAATTTTGTAACCTGCCACTTTACTGAGTTTTCTGCTGGAATTTCTGGTGTCTCTTAGATATAATATCATATCATCTGCAAAAAGGGATAATTTGATCTCTTCTTTTCCAATTATTGTTCCTTTAATTTCCTGCTCTTGTGTTATTGCTCTTGCAAGAGTTTCAAGCACTATGTTAAAGAGAAGTGGAGATA
>NW_008331486.1:599506-602092 GCF_000622305.1 Nannospalax galili | reverse complement strand
TCCAGTTTTTTTCCATTTAGAATGATGTTGGCTGTGGGTTTGTTACATATGGCTTTAATTATGTTGAGGTATGTTCCCTCAAGTCCAATTCTCTCTAGGACTTTGGATATAAATACATGTTGAATTTAAAGGCCTTCTCTGCATCTCTTGAGATGACCATGTGGTTCTTGTCTTTGAGCCCATTTATATGGCTTATGATGTTTATTGACATGTATATTGAACCATCCCTGCATCTTGGGATAAAGCTGACTTGATCATAGTGGATGATCTTTTTGTTGTGTGTCTGTATGCAGTTTGCAAGTATCTTGTTGAGAATTTTTGCATCTATGTTCATTTAAGACTTAAAACTGAATATAAATTATAGCTCAAATAAATGATGTTTATCAACTGCCAGATAAACACCTGGCCATTTCCATTTGCAAGGGATTATGGATGCCCACTTCTAGGCCTTAACTTTCACTCCTCAATTCTACCTGTGGTGGCTACTGCAGCTGTGATTATCTGTTCTATCTGAGCACAAACAGCAAACTCACAGTACACTGCAAATCTATTTTCAGTGTGTTACAGAGCTGGCAGTCTAATAAATCTCCTTTGTCATGAACACTTTAGATATCCATCCATTTCTTTTAGGTTTTCAAATTTAGTAACATATAGCTTTTTAATGTATTTCCTTATAATGTTCTGTATTTTTCTGGTGTCTGTTGTGATGTTTCCCCTTTCATCTCTGATTTTGTTGATTTGGAGGTGCTCTTTCTTTGTTTTGGTTAGCTGGGCTAGTGCTCTGTGAATCTTGTTTATCTTTTTGAAGAACCAGCTCTTGGATTCATTGATTCTTTGTATTGTTTTCTTTGTTTCAATTTCATTAATTCTGCCCTGATTTTTTTATTTTTTCTTGTCTGCTGGGTTTGGGTTTCATTTGTTGTTGCTTTTCAAGTGTGTTGAGTTGCAATGTTAAGTCATTTATTTGTGAGCTTTCTGATTTTTTGATGTAGGCACTTCGAGCTATAAACTTCACTGTAAGGACTACTTTCAGTGTGTCCCAGAGGTTTTGTTGTGTTGTATTGTATTGTCCTTTTCATTTAGCTCCAGGAATACTTTTTTTTCTTATTTCTCTTTTGACACATTCATCATTCAGGAGTGTGTTTTTTAATCTCCATGTGTTCATGTGGTGATTAGGGCTCCTTCCGGTGTTGATCGTAAGCTTTATTACATTGTGGTCTAATAGACTGCATGGAATTATTTCAATCTTTTTGTATTTGTTGAGGTTTGTTTTTTGCCCCAGTATATGGTTGACTTTGGAGAAGATTCCACGGGGTGCTGAGTAGAAAGTATGTCTTTTCGTGCTTGGGTGGAATCCTCGGAAGATGTCTGTTAAGTCCATTTGATATATGGTTTTGTTTAATTCAGATGTCTCTGTTAACTCTCTGCCCTATTGACCTATCTAATGGAGACAGTGGGGTATTGAAATCCCCTACTATTAATGAGTTGGGATTAATCTTGGTCTTAACGTCCTGTAATATTGTTTTTATGAAGTTGGGTGCACCAACTTCAGTTTGGTGAATGTATGCTCATGATCATAATATCTTCTTGATTTATTGTTCCTTTGATCAGAATGACGTGGGGCCCCCTTTACCTCTTCTGATTCATCCTCCTTTCACTTTAAGATAGTGTCTGTCCTTGAAAGTGAGATGGGTTTCTTGCAGACAACCAAAAGATGGGTTTTGTTTCTTAACCCATTCACGTAGTCTGTGTCTTTTGACTGGGGAGTTCAGTCCACTAATATTTAAAGTTATTAATGAAAGATGAGTATTGAATCCTGTCATTTTTATTCTGTTTACATTCTTGATATAGTTTTACTTTTCCATAGTTATACCTTCATTGAATTTCTTTCCACAGCCCCTTGGGTATAGTTGTTCCTTTCTTCAGCTCTTTGTATCGCTTCCAGAACTCTATGAAGGGCTGGTTTTGTGGACATGAATTCCTTCAGCCTATTTTTGTCATGGAAGATTTTTCTTTCCCCTTCGACTATAATAGACATTTTGGCTGGGTACAGTAGTCTGGGTTGGCATCTGTGGTCATTTAAAACTGGGAATACTTTGGTCCAGGCTCTTCTGGCTTTCATAGTTTGCACTGAAAAGTCAGCTGTAATCCTGATGTGTTTTCCTTTATATGTGACTTGTTTTTCTTTTGCAGTTTTCAGTATTCTCTCTTTGTTCTGTATGTTTAGTGTTTTTAGTATAATGAGCCATGGAGAGTTTCTTTTCGGGTCCTGTCTATTTGGTGTTCTATATGCTTCTTGTATTTGTATGGGCATGTTTTTCTTTAATTTGGGGAAATTTTCTTCCATGATTCTGTTGAAGATCTGGCTCATTCCATTATCTTGGGATTCGTCTCCTTCCTGTATGCCTATCATTCATAAGTTTGGTCTCTTTATGATGTCACACAATTCTTGCATATTCCATTCTTGTGTTTTCTTAAATTCTTCAGTCTTTGCTCGAGTGGTCTAATTTGTCCACTTTATCTTCTAGCCTTGATATTCTGTTTTCCATTTCATTCATTTGATTGGTGAGGCTTTCTCCTGTCATT
>NW_008331486.1:594449-599264 GCF_000622305.1 Nannospalax galili | reverse complement strand
TGGCTTTTCATGTTATTATTTTTTCTCTGTGATTTTGACATGTGAATTTCCTTTGTAGTTTCTGATACTTGTGTGAGACTTAAGCCTTCAAGTTTAGGTCTGCTTCTTTTTGTGAACTTTATGTGTCTTTGTGGTTTAATTTTTGGGCGTCCAAGGCTGGTTCCTCTAAGCTTTTGGTTCTCTCTTTTGATTTTATATTGGAGTGGGCAAATTGCTCTTGTCTTCAGTAGTTCCCACAGAGGCCCAATTCAGGTGAGGGTCAGATGTTTTCAGGCTTTCTCCCAAGGTCTGGATCCCCCCAGGATAGATTTTGGCCTCAGGAATTTGGGGATTGGACTGGCTTGGGAGCTGGGCCCAGGAAAGATGCTGGTTTAGGGCAGTTGGTGGCTCTGCCACCCAGAGATGCAAAGGTAGATGGGGGCAGGAGATGGCCCCAAGGGCCCCTGGGGACTGCTTTGAGGAGATGGTTGGTCTGGATGCAAAGGACCAGGAAGAGGAACGGTCAGCCTGGGTTTCCAGGAAAGAGGCTGGCAGGTTGTACAGACCCAGGGAGGCAGAGGGAGATGAGGGCAGCCCGGCCCAGAGCGCCTCTGGGGACTGAGAAGGAACTGAGTTGCTCTGGATGCAAAGGATCAGGAAGCAGTGGTGGTTCCCCAGTTGTCTGGGGCACCAAAAGAAGGAACGGGACAGGACCCAGGGTAGGAGGAGAGATGGGGGGGGGATAGGAGAGTGAGTGAGGGTGGGGGAGTCAAGGTGTGGAAGGCATGATCAACTTACCCAAGAGAGAGAGGCCTACTGGTGGGAGAGAGGCCTGCCGGTCCTGCAGACCCAGGGAAGCAGAGGGAGGTCAGGGTGGGCCAGGCCCAGAGGCAGTATTCCTGGGGACCTGAGAAGGAACTGAGTTGCTGTGGATGCACAGGATCAGGAAGCAGTGTTGATTTTCCAGGTGTCTGGGGCACCAAGACAAGGAATGGGACAGGGCCCAAGCTAGGAGGAGAGACCCGTGGGGGAGATGGGAAGGTGAGTGAAGCTGGGAGAGTCAAGGCACAGAGGGCAGGATAGACTTACCTCAGAGAGAGAGGCCTGCCGGTCAGAGCACAATTGTTCAGTTTTTGAGAATTTCATGCATGAGCATATATTTGCATTATTCCCAGTCCTCACCCCATCCAACCCCTCCCATGTCCCCACTTACTCCTTCACAATTTCTTACCCAGTTCTTTGATTATTATTGTTTTATATACATACATATGTTTATAAACACACACACACACAGTGCAATGAGTCCACTTAGTGGTGTTCATGTATACTTGTGTTTATGGCTGCCCACCATAAACCACCAGGAAACTCGTCCCTAGAGAAAACAGATTCTCCCTCCCTCAGCATCCATTGATTACCTGTAGCTCTTCACCTTGTTGTAGAACCCTGTTCTAGTTTGCCTTCAATTGCTGTAACAAAACCAACTTGGTGAGGAAAGAATTTATTTGGCTTACATTCTCTGCATCACAGTTTATCACTGATGGAGCCCAAAGTAGGAACTCGGCAGGAACCTGGAGGCAGGAGCTGAAGCACAGGCCTTGGAGGAATGCTGCTTACTGGCTTCCTCCCTGGCGCATGCTTAGCCTGCTTTCTTATACAACACAGGACTATCTTCCAAGTGATGGCACTGCGGCCTTGGAGGAATGCTGCTTACTGGCTTCCTCCCTGGCGCATGCTTAGCCTCCTTATACAACACAGGACTATCTTCCAAGGGATGGCACTGTTCGTAGTGGTCTGGGCCCTCCAACATCACTCAGCAATCAAGAAAATGTTTCACAGACTTGGCCATAGGCCAGTCCAATGGAAGAAATTCCCCAGTCGAGGTTCCCTCCACCCAGGTGTGTCAGGTTGACAACTAAAACTGTCCAGCACAGACCCTGTGAAATTTCCCCCATTCACATTGGCATGCCAATTGGTTTTGTCATTATGTAGAGCTTTAGGCTACCATGCTGTGGAAATTTCTTGTGGGTCTAGAATGCATTAATCAGTAGCAGGTGTCTTGTTCCTTTGACTCTTACAATATTTCTGCCCCCTCTTTTGTGATGCTCCTGAGCCCTAGATGTATGGGTTCCATTGTTGACATGTTACTTAGGGCTGGGCACCTTACAGTCACTTATTCTCTGAATTTTGTCCTTTCTATATTTTATGTATGCTGAATAAAGCTTTTATTTAAGTTGTATTTACTGTAGTATTCAGAAAGTGGGTTAAACCACCCATGGAGAGTATAACCAATTTTCTGAAAATGAACACTCATGACCACCACTTTTCCCTAGTACATGAAACAAAATATTGTTAGCACCCCCAAATTCCATTTCATGTCTTTGTTTAGAGATAGTCATCATTTATAATTGTTAAAAATGCATAGTACACCGCTATATATACAATATGACTTGTAGAGTCTGGTCTGTATCCCTACATGTCCCTCAGTGTAAGTTCATCCACTGGAGCCTAGTCGACCTACCATGAGTCCTAGCTCTGTAAGAGCTGTTTTTCCCTTTCCAAGCAGCCATCAGTTGCCAAAATTTTCTTCGATTGGGTCGGGATTTCTTACCCACTTCCTAAGGTTTACACTGGGATTTTGTCTAGTTTGAGCTTACATGGGACTTGTGCATGTTGTCACTATTGCTGTGAGTTCATATGTGTAACTGACCAGCTGTCTTGTTAACTCTGTTTCCTACTGGTCATCTACCACCTCTGGCTCTTACAAATTTCCTGCTCCTTCTTCTGCAAAGATCCCTGAAATTTGGGAGGCAGAAGTTTGAAAAAGGTGTCCTATTTGGGGATGAACACTCTGCAGTCTCTTGTTTTCTGCACATTGGCCAGTTGTGGGTTTCTCTGTTAGGTGTGGATTGGAGAAAGGCTCTAAATACCAACAAATTATATTGCCTGAAAATCACAAAAATTCAATAAAAATTAAAAAAATGCATCATACAGTATTCAGGGGAATAATCTACAGAAAATAAAAAGGCTGTATTGAGAGATGACCACTTCAACTATATAGTTTTGTTGTACAGCAGTACCTAGTTATATTAAAAATGATATATTTCAGATTGGGTTTGTTGACTCGTGCCTTTAATCCCAGCATTCAGGATGCAGTGGCAGGTGGATCTCTGTGAGTTCAAGGCCAGCTTGTTCTACATAGTCAGTTCCAGGACAGCTAGGATTGCATAGGGAGACCCTGTCTGAAAAATGACATATTTCACTAGGAGATTAAAAATATATTATTTTCATGAATCTTGCATGGAGAATTTTGTAGGAAAAGAAGTTGCAAACAGTAATACCTTTCCTTTCTCACTGTATTTTTTATTGAAATGTACATTTCATACAATACATCTCAATCATATCTAGACTCCCCCCTCTCCCATCCTCACCCTCCAATGGCTTCCCTACTGAATTTCATGCATTATGTCATATATGTTAAGGCCTGTCAAGTCCAGTTTGTATACCCAGATGTCCTGTGATACAAGTTCATCAACTGGCATCTAGCCAACCTATCTAGAGTTCTGCTGGGTCAGGGAGCATCGATCTTCTTTAAGGCAGTAAGACCTTGTGATATGAATATATACAATATGAATATATACAATATAAAACCCATGTTATACCAGACCAATGCAATAGCAGACCAATGCAAGGGAGGATGAATGACAAAGGAGGTAACAGGCAGTGGCTCTGAGCAAAGTACAGTGATGTGTATGTATAGAAGTGTCATAATGAGCCCACTGTTTTGTGCACTAATTAAAATAAACTAAAAGATCATGGCAAGGGACTAGAGAGGTGGGTCAGTGGTTAAGAGTAATTTCTACTCCTGCCACGGACCTGGATTTGGTTCCCAGCACCCACATGGCAGCTCACAATTGTCTGTAACTCCTGTTCCAGGGGATCTAATGCCCTCTTCTGGACTCTGTGGGCACCAGATATATATGTCATGCACCTACATACGTTCAGACAAAATATTCACATAAAATAAAATAAGTCTTTAAAAATTATGGTGAGATAAAGAATTAACTATGACATTTACTGGGACAAAGACAACTATAAAATGATTATTGTTGTATTAAAAACTTCATAGCTCAGTTAAAAATTGTCGTAAAGATAATGGGCCAACAATGTGAAGAAATAATAAGAGAATTAAAAAATTGTTGAGAGGTCCTGGGGATGGCTCAATGGTTAAGAGCACTTGCTACTCTTGCAGAGGATCAGGTTTCAGTTTCTAGCATCCACGTGGTGGATCACAACTCCAGTTCCAGGGGATCTGATGCCCACTTCTGGCTTCTTTGGGTATTGCACATACAAGGGCATGTTTATACACATGCAGACAAAACACACACAGAAAAGACAAATAAATCTTTAAAAAAGATTAAGAAATCGATGAGAAAATACAGGAAAATGTTCCCCTCATTTACAATAGAAGAAATGAAAATCAGTCAAGAAATGCCTTTTTCATGATTGTGTTAGTTACAAGTAGGTGGAAAACGTGGGCATCAAAGTTTTGGAGGCTGAAGATAAAGGCACTCCAACGTGGGTATTTTGGCAAAATGGGTAGAAAATCTTCTAATTAGATTTGCCACTTCTGAAAACATTAAAGATAATCGAATACAAAGACATTTTTCTTTTCAGAGACTTTCGTTGTATTGTCACTTGTTATACTGAACGCTTGGAAACCCCGTAGTCACACATTTTTCTTTTCAGAGACTTTCGTTGTATTGTCACTTGTAATACTGAACGCTTGGAAACCCCGTAGTCATCTGACAACAGTGAGGTGTTATATTGACTGCGGGC
>NW_008331486.1:549690-594280 GCF_000622305.1 Nannospalax galili | reverse complement strand
GAAACAAACTGGAGATAAATCATGCAAAATATAATTAGTTATTAAACAGTACAATTAGGATCATTTTCTTATCTTATTTATGCTTTTTATATTTTATAGATTTACAATAATGTGTGTGTATTGTTGTATAGGCAATAAAATAAACCATAAGTGATTAACCAAAGACTCAAGGACCTGTCTTCATGAGTCATAATCACTATGTTAGCATTGTTCTACACACCTTGGGGTGATTCAAACTGGTCCTCTGACTGTCAGTGACTGGTTTCTTCTACTGGAATTAATCTTACTCTCCTAATTTCAGCAAATAACATATCTTCTTGGTTCAGCAATACCTATCAGTGAGCATGCTGGATGGCTTTAGTGTGAACCTGACACACCTGGGTAGAGGGACCCCCAACTGGGGAGTTGGCCTTGCCTGTGGCTATGTCTGTGGGGCATTTTTGATCACTGAGTGATGTGGGAGGGCCCAGCCCACTGTGGGCATTGCCATCCCTGGGCAGGTATTGTAATAAGAAAGCAGGCTGAGCAGGGGCCAGGGAAGCAAGCCAGTAAGCAGCGTTCCTCCGTGGACTGTGCTTCAGCTCCTGCCTCAGGGTTCCTGCCCTGAGTTCCTACCTTGGGCTCCTTCAGTGATGAACTATGACCTGGGAGATGTAAGCCAAATAAACCCTTTCCTCCCCAAGTTGGTATGGTCAGAATGTTTTGTCACGGCAATGGAGACTCCAACCAAGACAGTGAGTTACTTCCAAAACTGGGCTTGAACATGGTCCCTAAAGCTGAAAGCCTTTGACAATTCCAAGATTTTGTCTGCCCTGTTTGTCATTCTGAGAGACCAAGTCCTAGTCATAGACTAAGCTGCTCTGAGCTTCCTTCCAGAACTGAAGCACTGTCTGATGTTACTGTTAATGGAGCCAACACTCTGTTCTGAATCTATCTGGGCATCTGAACCTACTAATCTGGTCACCCTGAAGGCACTGCTGTCCACTCCCTCTCCCGAGGATACAGTTGCCAAGTCAATCACCCTCAGTCTGTAAATCTGCTTGTCAACTGGACATTCATCTTATTTTTGAGTTCTTCAAAATTTGTAACTGATAAATAAAATCTAGAAAGCGTTTCAAAATCCCGGGCTCTGGTCTGAGGAAGCACCCTGTAGTGAGCATAGCATTTTCCCAAGTCAAAGAGTCTCCACAAAGCTCCCTTCATGTCCCTGTTCCTCAGGCTGTAGATGAAAGGATTTAGCATGGGGGTGACCATAGTGTATATCACAGAGACAGCCACTCCAGAAGTTGCTGAGTAGGAAGACGATGGGTGGAAATACACTAGAAAGAGTGTCCCATAGAAAAGAGTGACGACTGCCAGGTGAGAGCCACAGGTGGAGAAGACTTTGTGCTTCCCCCCAGCAGAGGAGATCCTGAAGATGGTGTACATGATGTGGCCATAAGAGACCAGGATGCAGGTGAGAGAGATCATGCCTGAAACTACGGCTTTAGTTAACATTAGGACTTGAAAGTTATGGGTGTCTGAACATGTGAGCTTGAGGAGTAGAGGCACATCACAGAAGTATGGGATGGAATGGGAAGCACAGAAGGAAAATTGAGCTGTTGGCAGAGTGAGCGAAATGGCCAGGAGGTTGGAGCAGAGCCAGGATGTGGCTACCAGCAGCAGGCATCGTTGGGGACCCATGATTGTGGCGTAGTGTAGAGGAAGGCAGATGGCCACATAGCGATCATAGGCCATCACAGCCAGCAGGAAGTCATCCAGCAGGGCCAATGCCATGAAGAAGTACATCTGCAGAAGGCACCCTGTGTGTGAGATGGTGTGATTCTGTGTGTGGATGTTGGTCAGCACCTTGGGGACAATGGTGCAGGTGAAGCAGGTGTCAATGAAGGACAGGTTGGCCAGGAAGAAGTACATGGGTGTGTGGAGGTGGTGGTCAGAGCCAATGGCCAGGATGATGAGCAGATTCCCCAGCAGAGTGACCAGGTACATGCTCAGGAAGATCCCGAACAGGAGAGGCTTTTGCTGTGGGTGTTCAGAGAAGCCCAGGAACAGGAAGTCAGGATGATGCCTTGGTTTCTCATTTCCATTAAAGTGGAATATTAAGCAGGAGATATTCTTGCGTGCACATGGCTTCCAAATGTATAGCTTTCTCTCAAGTTTTTCATCTGTTTGCTCTGATTTTCTCAAAGATCACACAGATGCACTGGTGTCCCATGTGGCAGGTACATAAACATGGGTGGTGGTGAGGACTCTGGACAATGATAAAGGAAGATGTGGTTGGGAGTGAATTTTGTATTCTAGCTCTCTCACAAGTTGTTTTGTTGACTTCCTAGATGATCTTGAGTTAATGTTTGGCTGGGAAGAAGTTTGTTAAGTCTTTGTATTCTTGTTCCTTCTTTTTCAAATAGCAAAGCTGTCAAGTTCATAAGCTTGCAAAATTTGAATGAAATATCTTAGTGGTAAGCATTGACTAAAAAATCATTTAGGCTGGGCGTGGTGGCACATGCCTTTAATTCCAGCACTCGGGAGGCAGAGGCAGGTTGATCTCTGTGAGTATAAGGCCAGCCTGGTCTACATAGTGAGTTCCAGGACAGCTGGGGCTACAGGGGGACCCTGTCTCAAAAAGACCAAAAAAAAAATTTAGTAATCATGAATTTCTTTTAAAAATATTTTTGATGTGTGAGTGTTTTGCCTGCATGTATGTAAGTGCACCATGTGTGTGCAATGCCCATGGACATCAGAAGGCATCAGATCTCTTGAAACTTGACTTATGGATGCTTGTTAGCCACCATATGGGTGCTTGGAACTGAACCTGGGTCCTCTGCAAGAGAAGCCAGTGCTCTTAATAATTGAGCCATCTCCAGCCTCCAGACATTCAACGTGTGTGTGTGTGTGTGTGTGTGTGTGTGTGTGTGTTTGTGTGTGTGTATTTTGGGACATAATAGCTAGGTCTCAGATATTTTTGGTATAATGAGAGTATCTACACTTTTTTCTTTTGAAGAATCATTAGATGATCTAATGTGGATAAAATAACTTTATAAAATTACGAATGTTTTGCAAGTGAAAGTTCCCACTTTCATCATCAATAGTATTATTATCAATGTTGAATCAACACTCAGCAGGGGTGTTGGGTTTGGTGTCTTACAGGCTAAGAGGAAATACTTTTTTTCTGTGTAATGTTTTGCAGTGTGAACATTCTCCTACATTCTCTGATCTTTAGTTCTATCATCCTCAAATGATGTATAATTGATCAATGAAATCATGTATCCGAAATGCTATTGCAGAGTATGCTTTTAATAAATTGTGGTTAATAGTCACCACTAAAATGGAATTGTGGGTTCTTGATGACTTGAAATGTACTAGACGGCATGTCTCCCTCTAAACCTCAGCTATATTTTATATTTTATGTAAATTACTTACTTCATGAGAGCTTAATTTTATTCATTTCTAAGGTATGCCTACAGACCTACCATGTACTGTTGAAGGCATCAAAATACCAAAATCAATGGAAGTTTTTTTCCCCAGGACATAGGACATAAAATTCAAAATGAGAACATCCAACTCACTTGGATGGTGAACAGGCATTACCAGCCTGTGCTATTGTCTTGTTCTTGGAAGGAGGGAAGGAAAAAGGGAAGGAGGGAGGGAGAGAGAGAGAGAGAGAGAATGAGAAAGAGAGGCAAGGTAGTCTACTTGGCTGACATACATTTATTTGGCCACCAGCCTACAGATTGTAGTGTTGAACATGCTGCAAAGGCTTGGTAAATTCACTTTTTGCAACCATTTGCAAAGCGTTCCATTTATTATTTTTATTTTATGCATATGAGTGTATTGCCTGCATGTATGTAAGTTCACCCTGTGTGTGCAATGCCTGCAGAAGTCAGGAGAGGGCATTGAATTCCGCTGGAACTGGAGTTACAGATGGTTTTTAGTCATGATGTTGGTGCTGGGAATTGAACCCAGGTCCTCTGCAAGAGCAGCCATTGTCCTTAACCACTGAGCCACCTCTCCATCCCTTCTGTGTCTGTATGGGAGATAGTTACAATGCCTGTCTCACAGAGTTGTGATGAGTCAACTTGACAAGGATTTTCAGAATGAGAAGAATGATGGGCTTATCAAACATTAGCTTTAGCTAAATTTCTTTTGGTGGAATTAAGAAAATGAAAAATGGTTTCTCAGGTGTCCTCTATGTTTGCTGAAGACTTCCCTGCTGTTAAAATGGAAGTCTCACTTCTGGGGAATTCCTCTGTACCTAGGCAAACTGAAATGACTAGTTATCCTGCCACTTTTCATTGCTGTGAAGTTGGACTTTGGTAACTGTAAAGTGCAGTAGTATAATAACTGCCACTGTCATCAAAATCATTATCATGACTTGGGTAGTGACAGCTTTGACCTGGCAGTACATGACAAGGCATGTACTTTTGTCTGTACAGACTCAGGTTTGTTTCAATTGTTCTCCATTGGTTAAATCGTTTAACATGTCAATGCCCCAGCTGTAGAATGAACCTAAATTAATGTGCCTCAAATGAATCTCAGGGATGGAATGAAGGAGGGAAATAAAGAGGGAGAAGGGGAAGAGAGAAGAGAGAGGAAAGAAACTGTGGAGATTATTACTGTACTTATATAGTGGCATAGAATTATTATGAAAACTATGCATGATCAAGTGTGCTGGGAATGAAGTATCTATGCACAATTCAGAGGTCCTGGTCATTCTTAGTATTGATACAGAGTTGTAACATCTTGGATTTTCCAGGAGCTTGGATATGCCTGAGCTGTATCAGCTTCAGATTCTCAGGGTGTTCATGAATGTTAAACTAAGGCCTTCTGCAAGATGATCAGGAGAGCCAGGTTGTATTTGGCTAAAAGTGAGGAAAGGGTAGAAACAAGAAAAGAATAGGGGAGAAGAAGCTCAGAGAGAGAGAGAGAGAGAGAGAGAGAGAGAGAGAGAAGGAAAGAGAGAAACAGAGACAGAGGGGAAAGAGAGGGAAAGGGGAGATTGGGAAGATTACATATAACCATATATGTATGAGAGAGACAGAGAGAGAGGCACACACACAGATATCTCCCATCTTGAACCCTCTCTTACCTGGAAATTTTTACCATCCTCAGAACCTGTCTCCATCACTGGGTGTAGAGTCTGCATCTCCTGCTACTTGGTCTGCTTTTCCTATTGATGAAAATCTCAGTGTTCCTTTTCTAATAGTATAAACACGCAGGGTTGAACTAATCTGTCCTCAGAAATAGTGGTGGAAGACCTGTGGGCTTTTTACATGCAGTGTCTTCAGGGACCCAGTCCCAGATCTGCTAGTTAGAGGCAAAATGGAGCATATGTCCAACGTTCGAGCTATCTCTCTGACCCTGGAGTCCTGATTACCAGCAGGATCAAGAACACCTTTATTTCAGAGTTACCAGGTCCAAGAAACTTAGGACTTCTTCCTCTGTTGCACTTCTGTGAGTACCTTTCTCTAGCCTTACCTGTCATGGAGTCCATAACAAAATTGAATTCTGGTCCTCAAGAGGAATACTTGTCAGTTTCCAGAAAAGAAAATAATTAATGGATGGATCAGACTGGGGTGGGCAGCAGAATCACCATTTTCAAAGGCCTACAGCTCTGTCATATACGAAAGTTCTTGTTCTCCGTGGCTCCGCAAGGTACAGATATGACTCGTAAAATCTGTTGGGGTGGAAGATGGCAGTGGAATGGAGTTCACCTCAGGCAGCTGGCCTCTGGTCATTCCCAAGAGATTGAACGCCTGTGTTGGACCATGTCAGGAACCATATCATACAGGATGAATGTTTTCCTGACCTTAGATGGTTCTATATTGATCTAAAAATCCTGAACTCAGGACTTGGAAAGTAAGAAAGAAAATAATTGGGGAGCCAAGACGATGACGACATGGCTGCAGGCACCAGAGAATTGGTGGTGGTGCTGGCTGCTCTTGGCTCAGAGACTTAAAAACTTGACTCTGGGCCTCTTCATTTTATTAAGAATCTTGAGATGATAGCATTCTGGTGGTGGGGCAGAGATGCACTGGCCTGATCACCCATGCCAGGATGGAGCCACGAAACCGCTGCCCATAGAGGGGGGTGCTCACCAGGCCCCCCTGGCTGCTAAGCTAGGGTCAGAGGACCAGGCGGTGGGTGCAACCGGGAATGGGGGAATGTCCCCTATAGGCTCCAAGTATTTGCACACTTCGTCCCCAGTTCATGGTGCTGTCCAAACAGAGGGTCATGGAACTTTCATGAAGGTGTGGCTATGCTGGAGGAAGCACATCACTAGGGGTGAGCTTTGAGAGTTCTTAAGCATTGCCAGATTTCTAATTGTTCTTTGCTTCTTGTGCCTTCTTTATCATGTGATCACTGGGCTTTCTGCTCCAGCAATCTCCTGCTGAGTGCCGCCTCCATCATAATGAGCTTTAACCCTCTAGAATCATAAATCAGTACACTCTTCCTTCTGCAAGTGCCCTTGGTCATGGTGTCTTATCACAACAACAGAAAAATATCTAATACAGCATCCATGATTGGCCTGGCCAGCATCATCATCCAGTGGCTGTCAAGACCAGGCTATGGTTCTTAACAGCAATAGCAACCTGAGTAGTTTACAGACTTCAGCAAAAAAGTTGGAGGACACTGGTGTAAAGCTGTCATGTGAAGCTGTGAAACTTCCCAACGACCACTCAGAGACTCTTGGTTTGGAGGCCTGTGAGCTAAATGCTGCTGCTGTGAGAAGCCATCTTCTGCTTCTACCTACAGTAAAACCCTATGGGGAATCAACCTGTTGGAGATCGTCTTGTACCACAGTGGGGTGAGTGTGCTGAGTGAGGCCCAGAAACAGCCAAAGTGTAACCTGAAAGTGCTCAGGCTGTAAACAACTGACTTTGATGAAGAAATTCAAGCATTTCAGATCACTGAGGAAGAGAGAACTCTGTACTTGACAATCCTAAGTGTATAAGAGAAACAGAGAACAAGTGTGAAAATTCCATCCCAAGAAATCTGGGTGTATTCTGACCTAAAACCGTGTACAAAGGAAAAAGAGTGGGCCCCTCCTCAGGCAAATCCATGTGTAAGAATTATAGATCACTGACATTCTAAAAAGATATGATTTCTCTGGCACCCAGTTCAGATATGTTATATAAGGCAGATGGGGTTTTTCATTTTTGTAAAGGAGGATATGAAATCCGGGGAGAAGGGTAAGGTGAGGATGGAGATGGGGGAGGGGACCTGAATACAATTAGAATACATTGTACGAAATTCTTGAATCAGTAAACTTAAAAAAAAAATCTGTAGGGTAATAAAGTCTTCTCTATGCAAGATTATTCTAAAATTTTAATAAAATATTTGCTAATTTCATATAATCTCTCCCTCCCTCCCTCTCTCTCTCTCTCTCTCTCTCTCTCTCTCTGTGTGTGTATGTGTATTTTTGACAGGGTCTCCCTAGTTTCAGCCCACACAGAGCTTACTATATAGACCAGCCTGGCATTGATCTCAGAGATCTGCCTGCCTCTGCCTCCCAAGGGCTGGGATTAAAGGTGTATGTCATCATGCCCAGCTATATAATGTATTTTGATCCTGTTTAGATCCTCTCCCCATCTACACTCCACTTATTAACCTATAGAGTCAAATTTGTGTCCCTAAATGCCCTTTGGTGTGGGTTCACCCACTGGAGCCTGGTCAACCTTCCAAGAGCCTCACTTTAAACAGCACTGACTCCCTTCTTCCAAGGTATGCTGCCCTGGGTGGGTTGCCCGTGTTCCAGTGGATGGCCCTACATTCATGGACAGCCCACAGCATCAACTGGACTCAAGTGGTTACAAAGAGTATTGGTGGTAATACTTCTTCAGGTAGGGTTGGGGTTTTCTACTTCCTCACGTCTGTGCTGGGATTTTGACTGGCTTGAGCTTACATGGGATTTGTGCATGCTGTCACTATTGCTGAGTTCATATGAGTAATTGCTCAGCTGTCTGGAGAACTGTTTCTTTTTGGTGACCCACCATCTCTGGCTCTTACAATATTTCTGCCTCCTCTTCCACAATGATCTCTGAACCTTAGGATGCAGAGTTTTCTGTTGGTGTCATATTCAGGGTTAACCCTCTGAAGCCTTTTATTCTCTGCATGTTGGCTAGTTGTGGGTTTCTGTGTTAATTACTATCTGCTGCATTAGGAAGCTTCTCTGGTGACTTCAAAGACTCATCTATATTGGATAGCTTTCATAGTGCTGGAAGGTGCTGTGTATCATCAAATTTACCTAGCTGTGAATCCTGAGAGCTACAAAAACAACTGACAATATATGCCCACCGGTGCACTAGTGGCACAAATATTATGGGAGCAACCAGCCACTTCCTAATTGGATTTAAGATCTGCTTCATAAGATGGGGCCCATTTCTGACATGAGATCAGGCCTAGGAACCTAAGGCTAGAAGGTCATAGGCTATAAAGGAGAGCCAAAAACTATTAATCTGCAAAATATAGTATTAAATTGACTCCTAATGACTTAAATTGCTATATCCACAGATTATTCTAATTAAAGAAAATTACTCAGCTAGTTAAAATTCCAATATGGATAGGGGAGGGGCCCATGAAGCCTCATCCCTAACTAAGTAGATATTGGCAATTAATGGACATTGGGGGAGGGGGCATTCCTTTTTTGTGGGGGATATTGCCCTGGGTGGGTTGCCTGTGTTCCAGTAGATGGCCCTACATCCATGAACATACCTGCAGCACCAACTGGACTTAAGTGATTACAAAAAAGAGTAAGACAGAGGCAGGTGGATATCTTTAAGCTTGAGGCTTGCTTGGTTTACGTATTGAGCTCCAGGCCAGCCAGGGCTACATAGTGAGACCTAGTCTCAAAAAATAAGAGTTGATGAAGTTTGGAGAAGTTATGGGGAGGTCTAGGAGGAGTTAGAAGGGAGGAAATAGATATGATCAAAACACATTGTATACATGTATGAAATTCTTAAATAATATATAAAATATATTTTAAAATTTTATTAAATTTATAATACATAAACATACACAAAGCTTGTAGGAACAAATTTTCTTACATTTTTATCTTTTGTCATATATGTGTAAATCATGCACTACTTATATTTGTCTATATTTGTCCTTTTCATGAGTAGGCTCATCTTCTTTCAGAAGGACAGTGTAGTAATTTCACACTGTCCTTCTTACTATCATTATTAGGGCATTAAAAATGTCAGAATTTGGTAGAAAAAATATTGCCGAAGAGACGCTACATTCATGAGTTGTAGAACAAACGAGGAGAACTCAATCTGCTACTGACCTCAAAGCTTCGTTTCTACTGGCTAGCTTTTGTAGTGCTGGAAGAATGCATGCTAATGGAAGAAAAAAAGGATCACCAACATTGGCCAGTTGTGAACCTGCCAGCTCTTGACCTGGCAAGATATGCCCGCTGGTGCAAAAGTAGCATGAATGTTATGGGACTAACCAACCACTTTCTGATTGGATTTAAGGTCTGTTTCACAAGATGGAGCCCATACCTGGCACTGTTATTAGGGCCAAGAACCTGTGGCTAGACAGGTCACAGGCCAAAGAGGAGAACCTACCACTTTTTTTCTGCTAGATAGATGTAGTATTAAACTAACGCCTAATGATTATTGTTATACCCATAGATTAGTGCATCTCTCAACTCTTACTAGAAAAGTTTCTTACAACAGATGACGATTAACACAGAGATCCACAGGTGGTCAATGTGCAGAGAATAAGAGACTGCAAAGTGCCCAGTCCTGAATGGTCACCTTTATCAACCCTCTCCTCTCAAAGCTAAGGAAACATTATGGAGGAAAGACTGTACAAGCCAAAGGTGGTAAATGAACACAAGGAAGTCCTGTTTTTTGGACACAATAGGGCAGTTACACATATGAGCCCACAGTACTTGTGACAATATGCAGAAGACCCGTGTAAGGCCAAGACCTGTGTAAGACCTGTGTAAGCCCAAGCCAGACAAAAATGCAGCATGAATATGGGATGTGGGCAAGAAACCTTAACCCTAGCTTGGGATCTATTAGCAATCGGTAACTGCTGGGAGAGGAGGAGTCAGTTTTCTTTAAGGTGTGATGCCTGGTAGGATGACCAGACTCCAAGGGAGGATCCACATCCAATAGATTTGGGGAACACAAATTAGACTCAATAGGCCTTAAAAAAAGAAAAATAATAATAGAGGACATGAAGTCAGGGGTGGTAAGGTGGAGATGGAGATGGGGGAGGGTGTCTGAATATGATCAAAATACATTGTGTGAAATTCTCCAAGAATCAATAAAATATTTTTTAAAAAGTTTCAAAGTCATAATGTTTCTCATTTTATAAAAGAATATTTTATATATATAATCCATTATGTACCACCAATAGTTTCTGTGGTGGTGCCCTGCCACAAAACACATTAATGTTTTGGCAAGTGAATGTTCAAATCAAGTGGAATGAGTAACTGTATATCAATCCTTGTTGGGTTTGAAACTTAATGAAATGTCTTCTAGTGATTTTTGGATTGCAGGATTGCAGCTAGGCTTGTGTGCTTACATTCCTATGCATCCACTTTGCTGTTGATGATCATTTGAGTTTGTTGTCAGATTTTTTTCCATTATTTTCAAAGTCACTATCTCAATTTGAGCTCCTGATCTCATAAAAATACCTAAATGCCAGTTGAATAGTTGTGTGTTGGCTTCTCCCTTGTGTATTTCTTCTTTCAAGTCTTGAATGTGAGCTGGAGATACATTTTGAGACCACTGTCTTCTAAAGAGAAAATACCCACAATAAGTATAATTTTCCTTTTGTGTCTGCTACTGCTACTTCAGTGGTAGTGCGAGATTTATTATTTCACTAGAAATGGCCAGGAAACTGGCATTTTATTTACTATTACTCTTATATGAGGCTGGTGTTATTTTTAATAAGTGAGAGAGAAAAACCAGAAGAAGTCAGAACGAACATATTTTCCTCATGATTTGCTTATGTTATAAACATCCTCCACCGTCTCCTGATGCTCCTGTTAAAGTTGCTGTACATTGTACACCAAGGAGTAGAATTGCTCACTATGTCAGTGATTGGTTTATTGAGTTCTTCTGAGAAGCAGATGTTAAGATGGGACAATATAATGGAAATAAAAAAACACATCAGATAGTTGCTAAGAGCTCTTGCAGTGTGATGGTAATTAAGAACTTTGAAGCAGAGAAAGCCCCAGTGTAAGAAATAGAAATGGGGGAGGTGAATAGGAATCTTCCCCTGTCCCCTGTGGTTACCCAGGGTAGAAGTCTTTGTTTCCCAAAGCTGCCACATTCCTTTAACTTTTGTGGCCACATGTTGCATGTAAATTGCCACCTATGTGTTATTTACCTTTTGTTTGCATTCCTCACATATAAGTGCCCCCAAAATTTGAACAAAGGGCTGACTCCTTTATGAATGGTCCATGTGTCAGTCCCCCCAGAAGAAAATTATTAAACTCCCTCTCCTCACCTGACTCTGGCTGTTGGTATCTGATTTTTTTCTGTAACATTTTGATGTGCACACATGCGTGTGTGCATGTGTGTGAGAGAAAGAGAGAGAGCGACAGAGAGACAGAAAGACAGAGAGAGAGAGAGAGAGAGAGAGAGAGAGAGCGATTAGGGAGATTATGAGAGTTTGCCTCACACAATCATGGTTACAGAACAGTTCTTTTTCTAAAATGGCCTTCCTGCTGTCAGTCGGGTCCTTCACAACTTTGAGACCTAGAAGAGCCAGTATTGTAGTCTAACCCTAAAGGCCAGAGAACAAAAGGAGTTAGTGATGTGAGTCCCAGTCTGAGTATGAAAGATTTGAGAATTGAGAGTATTATGTCCAAGGGCAGAAGATGGATGTCTTTGCTTAAGAAAAGGCTGCATTGATCTTTTCTCTGCTGTTCTGCTCTGTAGAACCTCAGTGGATCAGATGGTACACACACAGATGAGGGCCAAGTTCTTTATTTACTCTACAGACTCAGATAAATTTTTCTATAAGTAATCTTAGAAATACACTCAGAAATAGTGTTTTACCAGCTATCTGGTCATCCCTTACCACAGCCACATTTATACACAAAAACGAACCACCACAATATGTAAGAGATTTATTGGGCAGGAAGAAATTCTTCAGACTCAATTTGAGGCTTGTGGAAGAAAATAAGGAAAGAAGGAGGGCTCAGGTAGGAAAAGAATCTTGTACCGCTACAAAGACTGATGAGGGACCCTAGACTCTAAGTTGTCTTTCACAATAACCCCATGTATGTCTGGAATGAGCCTATCTTGTTGCCTCTGCAATACTCTAATATTCCATCACTCTCTAAGAACAGACATGGCACAAACATGGCAATTCATTGTTGAACTGGTGATTGATTTCCTAGAGGTCATGAAATACATGTATTCTACTCTGTTCTTCTAACCAGCTTTTTCAAGGCCTGTTTCATGTCCCTGTTCCTAAGGCTATAGATGAAAGGGTTCAGCATGGGGGTAACTACTGTGTAGATAATGGTGACCACTCGGTCCTTTGTCACTGAGTAGGTAGATGAGGGGCGAATGTACACAGATATTATGGTTCCATAGAAGAGTGCCACAACCGTGAGGTGGGACCCACAGGTAGAGAAGACCTTGTGTCTGCCTCTCCCTGAAGGGACCTTCAGAACAGTATGAGCGATATAGACATAAGAGACAATAATAAAGATAAAAGGGCTCATGATCACAAAAGAGCCCTCTGTGAAGGCCAAAAGCTCATTGATAGATGTATCAGAGCAGGACAGTGTCAGTAGTGGCTGGACATCACAAAAGAAGTGGTGAATGATATTAAGCCCACAGAAGGAGAGGTGGCCCATGAGAACTGTGTGGGTGAGTGAGTGGAGATGGGACACCACCCAGGATGCTATCACAAGCAGGTGACAGCGCCTGGGGCTCATGGTTGTGGTGTAATGCAGTGGGTTGCAGATGGCAACATAGCGGTCAACAGCCATGGCAGCCAGGAGGAAACTGTCTGTGATACCAAAGGCTACAAAGAAGTACATTTGAGTGAGACACTGGGCAAAGAGGATTGTCTTTTTCTGTGTCAGCAAGTTCAGTAACATCTGTGGCACAATGACAGTGGTAAAGCAGATGTCTACCAGGGACAGATTAGAAAGGAAGAAGTACATGGGGGTATGCAGGTGGGCATCTCCCCGGATAGCTGCAATGATGACTGAGTTGCCAACTACATTGACCAGGTACATGGCAAGGAAGCTGGCAAAAAGCCATACCCACTGTTTGGGGTCACGTGTCAGTCCCAGAAGGAGGAATTCAGTAATGTGGCTCTGGTTTCCCCTCAGCATTGCTGTCCTACAAGCAAAAATTATAAAAGGAATGTTAGACGTGTGTTTTAGGTTGGAGTCTTCAGTCTAACTGCAGGGATATCTCATGACGTATTCTAGCTTATGCACTGCATAAGGGGGCCAATCATGTTAATTGCTACGTAATTTTTATTTTTTATGTGTATGAGTGTATTGCCTGCTTGTATGTAAGTGCGCCTGTGTCGTGCAATATTCAAGGAGGTCAGAAAAGGGCGTTGGATCCTCTGGAACTGGAATTTCAGATAGTTATTGTCTGCCATATGGGTGCTGGGAACCAAACTTGGGCCCTCTGCAGGAGCAGTCAGTGCTCTTAACCGCTGAGTCATCTTTCCATCCCCAGCTGCGGTTATTTCTATGATATGACTTCATAGGCTTGGTATTGAAGTACTTTGCTGTTGTCCTTTAAATTGATGCTGAAATACTTCCAATTTTGCAGCTATTTTTATAGAATTGAATAAGCACACCAGGTCTTGTTCCTTGTCCAAAAGACAAAATCTATGATAACCACATTCTTAGGCTATTTTGAGGAGAAATTCTAAAAACTATAGGGTGTTCAGAAATAGGCATTTTGTTCAATTTCAAAATGTGTATCTACAACACTTTTTTTTGCTCTTTTTTGTTTCATTTCTTCCTTCTCTGAGCAACATCAGTTTCCACCTAAAGCTTCTGGCCAGGATTTTTCTCTTCTCTTCCTCTGTAAGGAAAAGTGGGGTCTCCTAAGCTTTCTCTATAGAAATCACATAAGCATTGTAGTCATTGTATCCCTGGATCAAACCCATCTTGAAAAAAAATTTATAAATTGTTTGGAAGTTTAAACTATGGGCCAAAAGTTCAGGCTAGGAGTGACTTGACCTGGAAGTTAAAAACATTTTTTTGGATTTATTTTTATTTTATGTGTGTGTATGCAAGTGCACCCACGCATGTGATGCCCATGGAGGACCTGAGGGTGTCAGATCCCCTGGAACTGGGGTTACTGATGGTTGCTATCCTTCATGTGGGTGATGAGAACCAAACCTGGGTCCTCTACAAGAATAGCCAGTGCTCTTAACCACTGAGCCATCTCTCCAGCCCTGACTTGGAAGTTTGACTTGTCAATCGGCATGTGTAATGAGCTACCCAGGGTGGGTGGGAAGATGAAGAACCGTTTCTTGTAGGACTTCCTTTACTTAACACTGAGCTTGGTGTTCCCTACAGGTGGCTGGTTGTTCCAGGTCCCAAAGAAGACCATGTTAAGCTTAGGTACTAAGGAAAGGAAAGAGGAGAGAAAACACAGGGCTAAGTAAATGAGTGTGATATACATGAAGGTTTGTGTCAATGGTCAAGGGTTCGGATGTGGATATGGGGGGTGGGCCAGTAGCCTCAAGGATTAAAAATATAAATTAAAAGCTAGAAGTTTTTATTAGAGTGAGAACCTGACACAGAGATGATTAGGCATATAAGCCTTAGAAACATTCTTTTTTTAAAAAAATATTTTATTTATTATATTATGTGTATGAGTATAGTGCCTGCATGTAGGTAAGTGCACCCATGTCATGCAATGCCCACAGAGGACAGAAGAGGCTGTTGGATCCCCCGGAACTAGAGTTACAGACAGTTGTTAGCTGCCATGTGGGTGCTGGGAATAGAACCTGGGTCTTCTGCAAGAACAGTCAGTGTTCTTAGCTGCTGAGCCATCTCTCCAGCCTCCCTTAGAAACATTCTTACACAAAGATCCGCTTTGAAAGACTTTTAGAGAAAGCTCCAAGGTTAAAAAGAACCCAACAACTTAACAAGTGAATGATATAAATGATGGATAGAAAGTAGAGATGAGAAAATTCCTTAGTAAATTTACTTTTGCCTAAAACATCCCACAAAAAAATCTACATACTTGAGAAAGAAAAGTAAAAGCTGGGTGTGATAGGGCCTGTCTCCAATCCCAGCTACCCAGGAGCTAGAGGAAAGAGGATCTAAAGTTCAATGCCAGCCTAGGCAACTTAATGAGACTCTGTATCAAAATAAAAGTTTAAAAGGGCTGACAATATAGCTTCATGGTAGAGCACTTGCCTAGCATGTATGAGGCCCTGGGTTCAATTAGTGAAAAAAGAAAATACATCACATACACCCCAAAACAAAAATACGTGGAAAAGAAAAATAGGCAACAATAGAGGAAAGTGAAGACAACATATCTTGACCCAAGGAGACAAAAACCCAGTGTAGAACTGGGGAAGCAGTTTAACAAAACCAGGATCATGTTGTAATATGCTAAACAGTGGTCTCCAAAACATAAGAAACCTGATACTGTAATCTCTTGAATCAGTTGATAAGCTGTTAGAACCATTTAGTTTAGCAAGTTTGTTGGATATATCATGATCATCCTAGAAAATAAATTTAATAGCATTTATCCAAATTAGGAAATGATCAGTGGAGATACTAACAAATAAGATACGATTCATTATTATAGTAGAAATGCCAAAGCTTGAGGAATTACTTTATCCAGGAATACACTGATCTACTATGTGGAAACACGTTACAGCCTTGCATGGAGCATATAAGAGGCTGGAATACATAGGAAGAGATTGCATCTTCTTGCTGGAATTAGTGACATTACAAAAATGTCATTTCCCATATCATCCTATCCATTTAATTCAATGTCAATCAAAGTACCTATGGGATTTTTTCAGTTTTTGATAAATATCTTCTCACATCTCTATAGGACAGTAATGATTTTGAAGTAACCATGTTAAACTTGACAATGCCAGGTGGTGAGTTCTAGGGATTTGGGATAGAATAACAGGTTTTATGAAGTGGAAAAGGGGAACAATGGAACAGGGAGAGTTAAATGGTGTGAATGATGGGAAGGTAGGGTAAAGGAAGGAGTATGGGGAAGAGTAATAAACACTAAAGATTTTTGAAAATGCCTTATGGAAACTTACTACTGTAGAAGCTCCCTAAATCATATACATACAGATATATAAAAGGAGTTTAAATGGAGTCACCCCTAAATGAGGAGGGGGGCAATGCCTCTACCAGACATGATAGCCTATTAAATATAAAACACAGTACCAGGTATGGGCTATTACTTTTTGAATTGTTGGGCTGCAGGGTCATATAGACTTATTGCAAACATTACAGGCTATTACTGTTGTTCTTGGTTACCCCCCAGAACTTGAGGGTAAGACTCTATGGCTGAAGACATCATATACTTAAGTCATAGAACATGGAGAAATCAAGCTGATACTGACCTTGAAACTTCATCCCTACTGGCTAGCTTTCCTAGTGCTGGAAGGTGTGATGCATGCTACTGGGGGAGAAAAATAACCAATAATGTTACCCAGTTGTGAACCCTGCCAGCTACAATAATGGTTGGCCTGGAAAGATATATCCATTGATGCAATAGTGGCATGACTGTTATGGGACTAACCAAGCACTTTCTGATTGGATTTAAAGACACTCCTGTGATGGAACTCATGCCCTAGTACTGTTAACTTGGTTAAAAAAGAAAAAAAAAACCCAAAACCAAAATGGTGTCTGACTAGGTCATAGGCCCTAGGGGAGAACCCAATACTATTATTCTGCTAAATGGACATAGTGTTAAACTGCCCTCTAAATTCATATCTTTATACCTATAAATTAGTGCATCTTTCAATCCTTATTGGAGAAGCTTCTTTATACAGTAGATGGTGGTAATACAGAGACTCACAGCTGGTCAACATGTAGAGAATAAGAGGCTGCAGAGTGCTAAGTTTTGAATGGGACAGCTGTATTATATTCTTATCCACAAAGTTAAGGTATCATTAGAGGGGGGTGTAAAGATTGTAAAAGCTAGAGGCAGTGGATGCCTGCAGCAAAATCATATTTGCTGGACATGACATCGCCATCACATGCATAAACTCACAGCAACTGTGACTGCTTGCACAAGGCCTGTGCAAGATCAAGCCAGCCAAATTCCTAGCATGGATGGAAGAGGGGAAGATGAAGTTCCACCCCAAGCTGAGGAGCTATTGGCTCCTGATGGCTGCTTGGGGAGGGAGAGTCAGTTTTCTTCAGAGATTCAGGCCCTGTGAGGCTACCCTTGCTCCACGGTCCTACTCCCATGTGCATACAGACAGAAAAGTGGTGATAGAGATAGGGGAGGACTCAGAGGGTGGGGGAAAGGAGGGTGGGTTTGATAAAACACATTATACAAATGTCTGAAATTCTCAAACAATAAAAAAGCTGAATAAAAAAGATAAAAAAAACCGTTTTGTCTGTTTGGAAATTAAAAATAATCAGAGTCCGTAATGACATGAAATATTGTGGCTTTGGTGTAAGAACAGAAAACAGACCAATGGAAAATGCTAGATAAAATGTAGATCATGCCTGGAGTGGTGGGGCATGCCTTTAATCCCAGCACTAGGGAGACAGAGGCAGGCAGATCTTTGTGAGGTTGAGGCCAGCCTGGTCTACATAGCAAGTTCCAGGCCAGCTGAAGCTACAAGGAGACCCTGTCTCAAAAAGCCAGAAAGAAAAAAAGTAGATCTTAAAGAGATTGACATTTATATAAAAATGCAATACAGTAAAATGGTGGCCCTAGAAAGCCAATGAGGGAAAGGATAGAATGTTTTGTTGTGTTGAAAAAGCTGATTCATCATATCAAAGGGAATTGATAATTTCATACACAGAGTTGGCATTCAAGTGAATTATGATTTATATGTGACATGTGAATCCATAAAGCAGATAGAAAGTGAGGTATAGGTATCTCTACCAGTTAAAAAGGGGAAGAACATAGACAGTACTTACAGTGGTTAAAAAGACCCACAGAAACCTAAAAGGCAAAAAAGTTGGTTATATCATAAAGAGAAATAAAATAGGCACAGGAAAGACTAGGAAAGACAAGGACTTGCAATGTTTAACAATACTCCTCCTAGACATGTTTTCCAGAGAGATACAGTCTTGAAAAAGCTCACAGATTGGGATATTTTTGTATTGTCATTTGTTTGTGGCAATCTGGGCATCTATCACTGGGCTAAGTGTGACAGAAGCATACTATTGAACCATTTATCAACAATGGATTAGAATTACTTACAGAAACATGGGTAAAACTTTTCAAAACAAAATTTAGGTGAAAAGAGTGATGATGAGGGAGACTCACAGCACAGCAGGCTTTATGTAAATTAAAGCCCAGCAAAACTGCAAGTGTATCCCTGCACCCAAAGTTGAACATTGGACTTATTAGAATTGGGGAGGTAATAGGAATGAGGAACAGTGCACATGTTTACAATGGGTAAAGAATCAGAAGAGCCAAAAAAAAAAAAAATCAAAAATCAAAGTAGCCCAGTGCCGGCAAATGTAATGCACTGAGGCAAGTGGTTAATTCAACTCTTTTTACTCAAAGTCTGTAAAAGGAAAAGCCTCTCAAGTCTTAAACAGATCTTGGAGAATTTCTTTTCCACACTGTTCCCCAAAGCATGAGTCCATCAGAAACTGAGGTCCCAGGTTACCCAGCTGAAGCATTTCCAGTAACAAGAGACTGCTATCTCCTAAATTATGCCCTTTGACCCTCTGTAAGCACAGCGGGGCAAATCTGCATGCTGGATACTAAGCCTAGCAGAATCAGCATCCGATGTTAGCTCACTTCACTCTTTCCTAGTGATTGATGTTAGTGTTGCTTTTCTTTTTTGGGCTAATTGATCAATCCACAATTTACTCAAGTTTTCACTCAGTTTCAGGAGACAAGCTAAGTACTAAGGAAAATGAAGAATCGTATCGTGACAAGCATTCCGCAGTACAGTAGCTATGTTCCCAGGCTACTTCTCTGAGTGGAATTTCCCCAGTTAATTCCAATTAATACTCATTGGACTTGCTATTACGTTACTTTTGCTCACCTTTTATTAACTTCTGTCTGGCACACTTAGATCTCCCTATGTGGTAACATATTTCATTATGTGATATCATGGGGAACAGAATATGATGTGTGACTCCTAGGTTGTTATTTGGAAGAATCTTAAGACTTACCTATTCATAAGTTTCCAAATGTATTCTCTAGATTCAGGGATCACCCAAGAAGGGTCAGGAGGCTGAGGGGGAATGCTGAATGGAAAGGCCCTATGTCTTTTCTTGAACTGGGACAATTCCATTTTTGTGTTTTAGATGTGGAATAACTACAGAAATGCTTTAAATAATATGCTTTGTGCTTGTGTTTTGAGACAGTATCTCACTATGCAGTCTAGGCTGGCCTCATACTTACTCTGTAGCCCAGGCTGTCCCTAGATTCATGATACTCTTGTTTATTACAAGTGTCCCCCATCATGCATGATGATATTAATATGCTTATTTTTAATAGGAAAAAATGAGGCTCAGAAAGGGGATGATATACCTATTACCGCTAAGTTATCAGTGGAAGTGTTATGACAACCCAGCCTCACCAGAAGTTTTCTTTTCCCTTATCCTTTTCGAGGGTTGGGATGAAGCCATAGAATCTGGAGCTTTCCTTATCAGGTATGGGTTTTGGGACAACCAGGGATAGGGCTGGGCCAGTAGAAGCTGGGTTCTGTTGTCACCATCATGATAGCTGTAGTTGTTACTCTCAAAATACAGAGACCTTTTTCATGGATGGCATCTTACCCACCAAAATCTAATCCTTCCTGTGTTATATAAGTGTGGAGACTATGTTACTGAAAGTTTAAGGATGCTGGAAGTTTAGGAAGCATAGGCAGATGACCTACTGTCTAGTCTCAGTCACACTGAGCATCAGATTCCATACTTGTAAAAAGAGGGCATCATGTAAAATAATTTTTGTCTACAACATGCAGGAATTGTAGGACTTTGGAATAATGGTGAGGCTAAAGATAACTTACTCAGAAAAGGGCTGATGTCCTCCAGAGTACCCATTCGATGCCATTGGATGTGGTGATTAGAAGAGGAGGGGGGACTGCAGAGAGGGGCAGAGTTCTCATATCAGGCTGAGGAGAAAAAAGCTCTTCGAGCTTGGTATGGGAGGTGACAGAATTTACTACACCCTCAGAGTGGTGTGTGTGTGTGTGTGTGTGTGTGTGTGTGTGTGTGTGTGTGATTGCCATCTCCCCACTTCCCTCACTTCTTTTAGGGTAGTAACCCTTCGACTATGACTCCAGACACGTGGAGCATATGGCCCCCCATCTCAGCTTCCACCACTGACTTCCATGTTTCATCAGTGCTGAAGAAGGGGAGGGGCCCTAGAAGGAGATGATTGGCCTTCATGTGACCTCCAAGGAGACAGGCAATCTTTCCATCCACAAGCTCCAGGGACCTCATTAAGGAGGGAAGCTTGGGAGAATAGATACTGTGGAGCCTCAGGATTCACAAGTTTCTTCAAATCTCAGATAATTAGTGGCTTGTTGTCATTGTGATTTTTAAAGAGTTTGAAGTAGGTAGAGAGGCGTTAGACGTGGGTTTGGGGGAGAATGTGTGGTGTTGTGGAAAGGATCCTGGAGTAGACATCTCTGGAGTTTATTCAGCCAATGAGAAATTATGGTTTGAGGGAAATTCATGGTTTCTCTCAATTTTAAGTTCTTATCTATAGCACGTCTAGAACTAGTCACCCAGAGAAGCTTGCTTAGAGAATGAAATAGGCTAAAAAATAATAACATGTTCACATAATAATGAACGTTTGAGTGTCTATCAATGGAAAGAGTGATATGTAATCATGCAATTGCAGTAGTGTGATCAACATTATTAAACAAGAATGTGTAGGATTTTGGGGGAGTACAGAAAAATGAGCTGAGGATTCATGCTTGGATGGGGCTAAGAGTTAGGGATGTTAGCATGGAAATGATGCCTGGGTTGCTTCTTAAAGGTGTGAAATGAAAAGGACCCAACAATCATGTAGAAAATCTGTTTAAGGTAGAAAGTCATCTTATGAGCAGGCTTTTTATGTCTGGACATCTGTAAACTGACATAAGTAATTCAAGTTTATAGCTGATTAATATGTTGGAAAGACCAGAGATAAAGCCAGAAAAGTTAGGTTTCTATTGAAAATAATTAAAATGACATAGTTTTTCCTGGAGCTTTTCATAATTCAGTATTATTTTTTTAATTAAAAATTTTTGTTGAGATATTAAAATATTTTTATTAATTCTTTGATAATTTCATATAATATTTTTTGTTCATATTCACTCAACTTCTCCTCCTTTACTCTTCCCAGATCTACCTCACCCCCCTGCTTTCCATACTTCAAGTCCTCTTTTTAAGAAATTTAATAACCCATCAACTCCAATTTGTGCTGTCTATATACTTCTGGGTGTATGGCCATTCAGAGGAATGCTGCCACCGACCAGGGAGCCACACCCTTAAAGAAAATGGACTTTTCCTCCTCAGATTCCACCAACAATTCCACAGTTCCTTAGCTAGGGGTGTGGGCTCCTGAACCTCTTCTCACTCCATGATTGGCTTGATCTTGCCCAGGTCTTGTGCAGGCGATCACAGTTGCTATGGGTTCCCGAGTGCAGCAGTCCTGTCATGTTTAGAAGACACTGCTTTGCTCTGGTCTTCCCAGACCTCTGGCTTCTCCTCCCTGAGTCTTGGGAAGGGGTGTGACATGTCTTATTTGTGGCTGAGCACTCCACAGACACTTACTGTGCCAGCTGTGAGTTTCTGCACTAACCACCATCCACTGACCAAAGAAACTTCTCTGATGAGGTCTGAGAGCTGCATTGATACAGATAGATACAAATTTAGAGGGAAGTTTGACACTATGTCCACTTAGCAAAATAGTAGTGGGTTTACTCCTGGGCCTGTGAGCTCCCCAACTACTATGTGTCCTTGAACAACTTTGCAGTACCAAGAATGTGTTTTATCCTGTGGAGCAGGCCTTTCCAATCAGAAAGCAGTCGATTACCCCTATAACATTCATGCCACTATTGCACCCATGGGCACATATTGTCATGTTGGTCATTATTGCAGTTCTCAGGGTTCATAGCCATGTAAGACTATTCTTGACATCTCCCTCTAGCAGCCCGCATAGTACTTTCTAACGTTATGATAGTTAGCCAGCAGGGAGGAAGCTTCCCAGTCAGTAATAACTTGACTTCTCCATGTCCTGTGACCAATGTGTGTGGTATTTTCATCAACAGGGTCTTATCATTACATTCTGGTGGGAAATCAAGGATAATGACAATATCATGTATTGTTTTGGTGGTCTCTGAGATACCTCTGACTAACAACTAGAGAGGAGGTATCCCACACCTGGCATTGGGCTTTTTATTTGGCAACCAGGATGAGGATAATCCCCAGTATAAGGTAACTAAAATTAATCTATTTATATGAAAAAAATATATTTAGAAAGCTTATAAATGAGTAGGCTTCCATACTTCTTTTCCAAACATCTTTAGAGCTAGTTGTCCCTTTCCCACCCCCAGGCCCATCCTTCCATCCCTGCTTCCCATTACCCCCTTCGCCCTTCATATCACCCATGTTCCACTATTCCCCATCCCCACCAATGGTCCCCTTTTAGTTTCCTGGATTCTATAGGGACTCTAAGCACACAAATTCACAGACTTGACACTAAACTCCACATATGAGTGAAAACATATGACACCTGTCTTTCTGGGTCTGGACTACCTTGCTAACTATAATGACAAATTTCGATAATTTCATCTTTTACAGCTTAATAATATTCCATTGTGTAACGGCACCATACTTTATTATCCAATTATCAGTTGATGGACACCTAGGCTGTTTCCATGTCCTGGCTATTGTGAATAGAGCAGCAATGAACATGGATGAGCATGGATCTCTGTAACAGGAAATATAGTCTTTGGGTTTATACCAAAGAGTGATATAGTTGGGTCATATGGTAGATCTAGCTCTAGTTTTCTAAAGAACTGCTTACTGATTTCCACAATGGTTGCATCAATTTGTGCTTCTACCAACAGTGCATGAGGGTTCTCTGATCCCCACATCCTTGCCAGCATGTTTTGTCTTTTGTTTTCTTAATCTTAGCCATTCTGACTGGGGAAAGAGAGAGAGAAAGAGAGAGAGAGACAGAGAGACACAGAGAGACACACAGAGATACACACACAGAGAACAGTCACAAAAGTCTATTTGGGTAAGAGACAAAGCAAGAATGTAACTGAACAATTTAAAAAAGACATGAAAGAACAGTGCTGGTGTAGGGGTGGAATCTCTACACCTAAGGCTCATAGAACATAGCAGAACAGGGGTAGAGAGAATACTAACACATCCCTCAACTCTCACCGCAAAGCGTCCTCATACAACAGTGTGATGCACACAGAAGGCCACAACTGGCTAGGTTTTAGAGAATAAGAGACTGCAGAGTGCATGCCCCTGGATAGGACTCCTATATTAAATCCCACCCTTAACCTCGGTTCAGGGTCCTTTGTGGAAGAGGAGGAAGAAAGATTGTAATAGCCAGGGTTGGTGCATGAACATAAGGAAACAGAGGTTTTCAGGCCACTGGGAACTTGTTCATGTGAACTTGCGGCAATGCTGACAGTGTGCACAAGACCCACGCTGACTCAATCAGACAAAAACTTAGCATAGAAAGGGGGAAGTGGGCAACAGGCCCCAACCCTAGCTGAGGAACTATTGGCACTTGATTACTGTGGGGTGAGGGAGAGTAGATCTTCTTTAAGGGAGTGACTCTAGACAGGCTGACTAGACTCCAGTGGATGAATTTGCACTGAGGGGCACCTGGATAGCAATGCTTGATGAGATAGGACTTAACAGAAATGACAAACTACCTGAAATCTGGTGGTGATGATGGGGCTTTGGGGTCTGTAGAGTGGGGAGGAATCTAAATTTGATTAAAGTGTATTATATGAAATGTACAAATCTTAATAAAAATGTAAAAAATAAATAAGGAAAGAACAGTGCTGGAGGAATTACCATATCAGAGTTCAAGGTATATTACAGAGTTATCATAATTAAAATAGAATGGCACTGGTACAAATACAGACATGTAGTTCAATGGAACAGGATAGAAGACCCAAAATTAAGCACATGTAATACAACCATCTGATATTTAGCAGAGATGCCAAAAGTACTGCAGGAAAGACAGCATCTTCAACAAAAGGTGCTGAAAAACTGAATATCCATATATAGAATAATGAAATTAATCCCATATCGATCATCCTGCACAAAAATAAACTCCAAGTGAATCAAAGACATTAATGTGAAACTTAAAATGCCAAAACAGCTAGAAGAAATCATGGGCAATACCCTACAGGACATAGTGTAGAAAAGGACTTTCTAAATTGGGCTTCAATAGAATTGATGCCAACAACTGACAAATGTGAACTCATTAAGCTAAAGAAAGAGGAAGCCCACAGAATGGGGGAGAATCTTTGCCAGCTAGACATCTCACAGATGATTAATTTCCAGAATGTACAAAGAACTAAAAAATAAAGACTCAAGAAAACAAATGATGCTGAGTGTGGTGGTACATAACTTTAATCCCAGCACTCAGGAGACAGAGGCAGGTGGATCCTTGTGAGACTGAGGCCAGGCTGGTCTATATAGCAAGTTCCAGGCCACTGGGTCTATAGGGAGACCCTGTCTCAAAAACAAACAAACAAACAAACAAACACATAAAAAACCACACAGAGAACAAATGATCCAATTTAAAAAATGGCATACTGAAAAGAGCTCTTAAAATCTGAATAGAGAGCTCTTTAAAAAGAAAAGTAAAATGGCTAGGAAATAAAAAGCATTCAACATACTTAGTAATTAAAGGAAATTCAAATTAAAACTACTTTGAGATTTCATCTTACCCCCATCAGAATGACTAAGTTCAAGACTAAGTTCAATGGTTAAGATCAAGAAAAAAACCAACAGCAAACGCTGTGAAGATGTGGTTGGGAAACGGGGACCCTCATTCAGTGCTGGTGGGATTGCAAGCTGGTGCAACCACTATGGAAATCAGTGTGGAGAATTCTTAAAAACCGAAAATAGATCTAACATGACCCAGCTATACCATCCTTGGCATATACTCAAAATACTCCATTTTCTACTACAGAGATACTTGGTCCGCCATGTTCATTGAGGCTCTTTTCATAATATTAGGCTATAGGCACTATCTAGATTTCCATCAGTTGAAGAATGGATAATGAAAAAGTGGTAATACATACAATGGAATTCTATTCAGCAGTAAAGAAACAGGAAATCATGAAATTTGCATGTAGATAGATGGAGCTGGAAAATATCATACCGAGTGAGGTAACTCACACCAGAAAGGCAAATGCTGCATGCTCTCTCTTATTTGTGGGTCCTAGCTCTTAACCTTATTTGAGTATGTAACCAAAGTAACGACATGACAGTAGAAAGGGGCCATGGAGGGGGGGGAGCAGACCTTTAGAATGGAGAGTAGGACATAGGTGTAATGAATGGGGAAAGGGGAAGAAAGGGTAGGGCTGTAATTAGGGAGGACGGAGGGAAGGCAATACAGAGGGAGAGGGAGGATGGAGAGATAAATAACACTAAAGATGTTTGAAAAAGCCACAGGAAGCATATTATTCTATAACTGACACACGTGCGCACGTGCGCGCGCGCACACACACACACAGATTAAATGGAGTTATGTCACACAGAATGATAACGCTCTCTCTGAGAGTCATAGACTACCTGACAAAAACCCCAGTGCCAAGCGTGGGAAACCTTCCAAGTTGTTGGTCAACAAGGCCTCACAAAGTTTTATTTCGATGTTTATTGATTCTAAGTTTTGGGGCAGTTTTAAAAATACTTTATTATTTTAATTTTGTGTGTCTGCATGTATTGCCTGCATGTAGGTAAGTGGACCCGTGCCATGCAATGCTCATGGAGGACAGAAGAGGCTGTCGGATACCCCGGAACTGGAGTTATGGACAGTTGCTAGCTGCCATGTGGGTGCTGGGATTTGAATCTGGGTCCTATGCAAGAGCAGCCAGTGTTCTTAACTGCTGAGCCATCTCTCCAGCCCCAGTTTTGGGGCAGTTTTGCTTGACTGAAAATGCTCTGGCCATTTCCTCATCTTTTGAAGCTACCTCTATCTATTGGCAAGTCCCGTCTCTTAAGTCCTTCCTCTAAGAAATCTTTCCAAGTCTACATAAAATCTGTATAAGTTCTTCAACTGAAAAGTAATGGTGATTTTTAACTCCTTGACGGTGTCCACTGCCAGGATTGTTGACGTGTTATTTATACAAAATAATTATTCAATAATTGGGGCATCAATGTATTGATTTAAAAACTGATTTCTTCAAAACTGGAACACAAGAAGGGAATAGATGCAGATTAAATATATGTTTTGCCAAGGTCATTGATAGAAGCCAAATGTTTTGTTCCCAGATCAATAATCTTAATGGTATCAAACACCACCACCACCACCTTTCCTGACCTTTTTTGAATACTATGAGGAGGAAAATGTAAAGAAAGGAAGAATAGTCTAACATTTTAAAAAGATCATTTCTAAATTATGGTATTACCTCATTTTGGTCTACAAGTGGACCCTGTCTCTTAATTTCCTCAAGCCTCTCTTCATGTCTTTGTTCCTCAGGCTGTAGATGAAAGGATTCATCATAGGAGTCACTACTGTGTACATAACTGTGGCTACCCGGTCCTTTACCACTGAGTACATGGACAGGGGCCTAAAATAGACATAGATGATACTCCCATAGAACAGGGCCACTACAGTGAGGTGGGAGCCACAGGTAGAGAAGGCTTTCCATTTTCCAGCTGCAGAGGGAATTCTGAGCACAGTAACAATGATTCTCAGGTAGGAGAAGAGGATGCACAGGAAGGGGGTCACAATGACAGCCAGGGTCTCAGTCATGACCACGATCTGGCTGGAGGATGTGTCAGAGCAGGACAGCTTTAGCACAGGCTGTGTGTCACAGAAAAAGTGCTTAATGACATGGGAGGCACAGAATGAGAGGCGAGACATGAGCAGGACACGGAAGAGGGCATGCAGGTGGGAGATGGTGCAGGCACCCAGCAGCATGAGCAGACAGCGTCGTGGTCTCATAACTACATCGTAGTGTAAAGGGTTGCAGATGGCCACCAGCCGGTCAATGGCCATGGAGGCCAGAAGATAGCTGTCAGTGTTCCCCAGGGCCATGAAGAAATACATCTGAACTAGGCAGCTCACATAGGAGATAGTCTTTGTCTCTGACAGCAAATTCACTAGCATCTTGGGCACAATGACTGTTGTGAAGCAGATATCCATGAAGGACAAGTTGCTGAGGAAAAAGTACATGGGGGTGTGGAGTCTGGAGTCAGAGTGGATGGCCAGGATGATGAGCACGTTTCCCACCACGGTGACCAGGTACATGATGAGGAAGATGGCAAAGAGGGGTTTCTGCATCTGTGGGTTGGAAGAGAGACCCAGCAGGATGAAGTCTGAGGTGCTGCTGCTGCTGTTACTTATTTCCATGTCTCTGGCCTGGTTTTGGAGAATTATTAGGAAAGATGTGAAAAGGAATTTGGTCAATGTAGCTTCTTCCCTAACTTCAACTGTAGGAAAAAGCCCACTACTATTTCTTCGTATTTTAAAAGAATATTTACTAAAAAACCTTAGAAATACATATCAGGAGCATCCCTTGAAGAGACACAAAACTTTAAATTATCTACTAAAGTAGAAACTGAAAGTTTCCACATGTGGTTAGTAATGTCCATGTTATCTGAGTTGTTTTGATTTTATGCATTTGTCTTAGGTGGCTTCTCATCCAAGTCCTTAGCCACTCGGTTCTGTACAGACCAAGAAGTTGTGTTTCTTCTGAAGTGGTATATTTTCACACAAGGAGTCTTCATCAATGAGATCCTCCCATTCAGCTTATTCTTGCCCTGGTCTTGGAGATAGCGATCATCATGGGGAAAGTGGGAAAATGAGCATCAGGTTGATCAGCACCCCTTTACACCCACAGAATTCAGGTGAGCGTTTTCTCATACCTGTAAAACAAAAATTGCTTAATATTTACTTAAGCATTGTTTTTTTGATAAGTTAATCTAGACATCCAAAAGTATTCTATAAGCAGTAAGTCATGGTACTAAGAGCTGATCTTTAAATACTTTAAAATATTTTACTTATTTATTATTTTTCAATATTTTTATTGAGTTTTAGTGCATTTTATATAGTAGATCTTAATCAAATTTAGACATCTTCCCCCATCTGTACTCCCAATAACTCTTCCCACCCCCCAATTTCATGGATTCTGTCATAAATGTTAAGTCCTATCTAGTCAAACATTTGTGACCAGATGTCCCTTGGTAGAAGTTCATCCACTGGAGTGTAGTCCGCCTATCTGACTAGAGTCACTTCTTAAAGAAGATCTACTTTCCCTCACCCAGCATTCATTGGTTGCCAGTAGTTCTCTGGGGAGGGAAATGGGTAGCAGGCCCCAACCCTAGCCGAAGATCTTTAAATATATTTCCTGACTACAAGACTATTTTGAAGCTAGAAAGTGGCCATTACAAAAGGGAGGGGGAAATGTTGGTCAGGGAGGCCCAGAGGCCACCAAAACATTCTAGACTATTGTCAATGCTCTTGATTACCCAGCAGAACTAGACCATATGACCCTATTGCTGAAGATACCACATAGTTGGGTTGTACGATATTGAGTTGAATTTGAACTGGAATTATCCTCCCTGATGATTTGCTGTCATAGTGCCAGAAGGTGCTATGCAAGCTGATGTGGGAGAAAAGGCATCAATGATCCTAATCATCTGTGGATTCCATGAGCTCCAATAATGACTTTTCTGTAAGCTATCCACCAGTACAATAGTGGCATGGGGCGTCCAACTACTTTCTAATTTGATTTGAAGCTCCCTCCACAGGAGAGAACTTATGCTTTGTACTATAAACCTGGTTAAGAGCCTGTGGCTGGAAAGTTCATAGATCCCAGGGGAGAACTTGCTACTGTTGTTGCACCCAAAGGACTTGAGGTCAAACTGCCTTCTTAATACTGATGACTATACTCCAGTTAATGTGAGACTCACAATTGGTGAAAGCACAGAGAATGAGAGTGGGTTGCTCCACCCTAAATGGGTCATCTACGTAACTCCCCCCAAGAATCAGGGAACGTCATGGAAGAGAGGCAGAAAGAATGTAGGAGCCCAAGTTTGGGGAAAAGTGCTGCAAAACAGGGTCTTCTATACATGACGCAGCTGGTGCACCCAGAAGCTCATTACACTTGGATAAGGAAAATGGGGTACATTTACTCAATGGAGTTCTACTCAGTGGTAAAGAAAAGTGAAATCTCTGTGTGTGACTGGTTTCAGAACTCTGTAATAGTCTCCATCTGTTGCAAATGAAGCTTCTTTGATGAGCAGTGGCTGGCATACTTGTCTATAAATATAAGGATCCGAATGTTAGCCAAAGAACTGTTGTCAGCTGATTACTGCTGGGTGAGGACTGCTGATCTTTAAGGGAGTGATTCTAGATAGGCTGACTAGACACCCATGGATGAACTTGCTCTGAGGGATGTCTTGGTACACTAACTTGACTAGATAGGCCTTAATATAAATGACAGAATGCATGAAATCCCATGAGGGGGGCTATGGGAGGGTACGGATGGGGGAGGGGGTATAAAGATGATTAAGATGTTTTGTATGAAGTACACAAAAATTCATTAAAAGTAGAAAAAATTAAAAAAATAAGGGAAAACAAAATCATGAAATTTGCAGGCAAATGGATGGAACTAGAAACTGTTATACTAAGTGAAGTAAGACAGAGTCAGAAAAGCAAATGATGTATGTTCTCTGTCATTTGTGGATCTTAGCATCAAATTCTTATATCTGAGTATATATCCTGGTGTAACTGCAGGAGCCAGGAAAATGGAAAGAAACTATGGAGATAAAGAAAAAGAAGGAGTCTGAGAGAGGGGGATTGTAGGACACAGGTGTTACCAAGGGTGAAATGGGTAAAATGAGGGTATCTAACTGGGAGGGGAAAAGGGCGGGTTGTACAAGGAGCCATGGGGGTAAAGTGGAAGAAGAAGCTCAAGAGAGGGTGGATCATGGGAGATAGGTATTATCAAGGGTGAAATGGAGAAAATGGGGGCACTTGAGCTGGAAATGGAGTAGGAAGGGCTAGATAGGGAGAGAGGAGAGATAAATAATGCTTTGGTGGTGTGAAAAATCAGAGAGAAATGTATTAGTTCAAAGGTTACTGAAAAACACATACAATATCTGTACATGAGTGCATATGTGTATCTAAAGGCTATATAACAGGAATCACAGCACCAGACACAGGAAATACCCGTTTCAGTTGTGTTTAGGATAGTCAGAGACTCCCAAATAACACAGGCTATTGCCACAGTCCTTGTTTATCTCTCAGAACTTGAAGGTAAGACCCTCTTACTGAAGACAGAACACACTTTGAACACAGAACTTGGAGCAATGGAGCTGGAACTGGCCTGGAAGCCTAGCTGGCCTGAAGACTAGCTCTCATAGTTTTGGAGGATACTATGCAAACTGCTAAGAAGAAAATCAATCAATGGTCCAACCCCAGCTTTAAAGCCTAATAATCACAGTAATGACTGGCACAACAAACTATATTGGTGCAGTAGTGGCACTTTTGTCTTGGGAGTAATCAACAGCTACCTAATTGAACTTAAAGCCTACCCAGTGGGAGGGAACTCATGTGTGGTGCTGTAAACATAGCAAATACACATATCTGTAGAGGTCGTAGGTCTTAGAGAAAACCCTAAGTCTGTCACATGCCTAGACAAATGTAACTTCTTACTATATGCTAAATATGGATCCTTATATTTACAGACAAGCATGCCAGTCACCTCCCATCAAAGAAGTTTCTTTTGCAAATGACAGAGGCTATTAGAGAGTTCCACAACTGGTCACACAGAGAATAAGTATCTGTGAGACGCCTAACCCTAAGTGACGTGTCTACAATGAAATCTCACAGAACATAGTGGAACAAGGGGTCAAGAGTACATGAATGCATCTCTCAACTCTCATCAGTGAAGCTTCCTCAGGCAACAGAGGGCAAAACACAAAAGGCCATAACTGGCTGAGTGTAGAGAATAAGAGACTACAGAGTGTGGGTCCTTGGATATGACTCCTGTATTAAACTTCATCCACCCAGGGCTCAGGGACCATTGTGGAAGAGGATGAAGAATGTAAGAACCAGGGAGCAGATGCAGGACCATAAAGAAACAGAGTCTTACATGTTCCTGGGATCTTGCTCATACAAACTTACAGCAATGGTGACAGGATGCATAATACCCATGCAAACTCAGACAAAAACCAGCATAGCACTCAGGAAATGGGCAGAAGGCCACAACTATTGGTAGCTGATCACTGCTGGGTGAGAGAGAGAGTTGATCTTTAAGAGAGTGACACTAGATTGACTGAACAGGCTCCAGTGAATGAAGTGACACCAAGGGACATCTGGGTACATAAATGACAGGTCTTAACATATATGACAAAATGTATGAAACCCCGTGAGTGGGTTATGGAGGTGCAGATAGGGAAGGGAATTCTAAATATGATTAAGATTTATTGTATGAAGTCTAAAAAATTTCAATGAAAATATATTTAAAAAGATATTTGACTATTTAGAGCAAAAGAGAAAATATTGTGGGTTTATATCATATATAAAAGTAAAATGATAGCTAAAAAGATAAGGAGAGTACAAATGGAATTATACTGCATAAAGCTTCTTACATAATGCAAATTATGTCATACTATGTGGAATAAAATGAAGATAATTTTAATATTTAAACATATATGACATACATACATGAAATACACATATATGTGCTATATATTCTATACACATACACATGTTTTTCAGTCTTTTTTGAGACAGGGTCTCCCTGTAGCCCCAGCTGACCTGGAACTCACTATGTAGACCAGGCTGGTCACAAACTTATAGAGAGCCACCTGCCTCTGCCTCCTGAGTGCTGGGATTAAAGGCATGGGCCACCATGCCTGACTCACATATTTTAAGCCCTAGAGCAACCACTGCAAAAAATCCTGAGATATAACTGTTAAGCTAATGGCAGGAAATATAAAGGAATGATAAGCATTAGTCTAAAAGGAGGTGGAAAAATTATAAGAGCCAGGGCTGGTTCACAAACTGGAGGCTTGCTCATGTGAGCCTGTGGCATTGGTGGTGTCCAGCGTGGGACCCATGTCAGCTCAGTTAAACAAGGGCTCAAAGGGGAAATAAGAAATAGGTGGTGGGTCAGTACTAGATTGAGAACTATTTGAGACTGATTACTGCTGGGTGAGGGAGAGTATGATTTACATATGACCACTGGATGGGCTTCTGGGTTTGAGTGGGGATGCTGTATGAAATTTAAAAAGCTCGATAAAAAAGAAATGCTTTGGAGATTCTAATTTTCATCTTGGTACAAATGGATAGGGCTTAACATACAGGACAGAATGCATGAAATCCAGTGGCGGGGGCTATGGAGGGTGTGGATGAGGAAGGGGTCTAAATTTGATTAAAATCTATTCTATGAAATACACAAAAACTCAATAAAAATACTAAAAAATTTAAGAGTAGAAAACAGCACAACCTTGATTTTGTTTTGTACCTTTTCACTATAATAATTAGAGCCATAAACTAAAAAACTCACTAAGACGGTCAGATTTAAGGTAAACCTAAAGACACTTCCTGAATTACAGAAATGTAATTTGAAAAAAATTAAATGACAATAGCAAAAAATGTAGAAATACTTAAAACCAAGCTTAAGGAATAGGATAGAAACAAGCAGAATTTCGCCGAGGAAAGTGTGGCTGAACAGGAAGTGAAGAGCGGAACAAACGTGGATACCTCCCTACACAGAAAGAATTGAGATAGTTGCTCTCCTCAAGTTGAGAAAATGCAATGCATCTCTAATGAGACCACAACTAGGATAGAAACAAGCAGAATTTCGCCGAGGAAAGTGTGGCTGAACAGGAAGTGAAGAGCGGAACAAACGTGGATACCTCCCTACACAGAAAGAATTGAGAAAGTTAGCTCTCCTCAAGTTGAGAAAATGCAATGCATCTCTAATGAGACCACAAGGGAATTTTTAATGGAATTTGAGGGGGTTGTGCTAAGATTTTTCTGGAGGGGTAAGTGGTTGAACATGGCAAGATAAGTCTGAAAACCTGTGATTACGACAATAAATTTCATAATCACAAATCAAAGCACAGAATAAGAAAAACAAACAAACAAACAAACAACAACAACAACAAAAATAACAGTGGGCTGGGGAGACGGGTCAGCGATTAAGAGCACTGACTGCTTTTGCAGAAGACCTGGGTTCGAGTCCCAGAACCCACATGGTGGCTATGAACCGTGCTTAACTCCAGTTTTAGGGGAATCCAATGCCCTCTTCTGACCACCGCGGTGTTAAAAGAAATCAATGAAATACCATAACAAATCACATATATCTGTATTTACATATGGACAGAGATTTTAGTCTATAAGGACAAAGTATATAATGATTTCTTTCATAGCAACAGAAACAGGGTAGAATACTATTGATGCTATTTATGAAAATTAGTTAAATATTTGGGAAAAATCCAATTAGAGTTCTATGTAACCCATACACACAAAGAAAACTCAGATGAAAAAACAAAAAGTTCCAACCTGTAAAATAAGTTTTTAGCGGGGCTGGAGAGATGGCTCAGCAGTTAAGAACACTGACTGTTCTTGTAGAAGACCCAGGTTCGAATCCCAGGACCTATATGGCAGCTAATAACTGTCTGTAACAGGGGATCCGACGGCCTCTTCTGTCCTCCGTGGGCATTGCACGACACGGGTGCACTTGCCTACATGCAGGAAATACACAAATACACATAAAAATCATTAAAAAAAGTTTTAGCTCCAAGCTAGGAGGCTTTTTGAGTGGGGTCCAGAAGAATGACAGAATACTGTACTCAGAAAACTGAAAGTTATGCTGAAAGGGATTGTAAGCAAAACTAAAATAAACAGACTCACAGCAAACATCTGCAACAGTTACCAAAGAGCACCTGACAAAGTTTCCAACCTTACTAGAAACCAGAAAATACAAGTTGGACTGAAATACAATTTTCACCAGTCATATCTATACTTTTACAACATCTAAACAAAGCAGCAAAAACAAATCCCCTACCCCGTAAAAAAAACTTAGACTCTTACACATACTAGAAGTGATTGGGTAAATCCATGTAGCTTTTTGATAATCTATGTCAGAATTTAAAGCTTGTATTACTTTATCTGATAATTCTACCTAAGGCATCTATCTATCCTTTAGAAATATTCATATTTGTGTAGTGGAAGTTTATGTACACATACTTTTATTGTAGTATTAGCTGTAATATTAATCAAAAGAAACACAAGCAAGCAGAATAATCCATAGAAGAAATAACCGAAATATTCACCAAAAGTTGAATTATTAAATAACTTAAAGTGCACTCTTTTTGATCAATATTATGGCAAAATAACAAACTGGATAATGTCTGCCAACATTTATTAGCACTCAATACACACCAAACACTTAACTAGAAGCTTTGCCTTGGTAAGTTTTTTGATTTATTTATTTCAATTTTATGTATGTATGAGTATTTTGCCTGCATGTATGTAAGTGCACACATGTTGTGCAATGCCCATAGAGTCCAGGAGAAGGTGTCAGATCCTTTGGAACTGGAGTTGTGATGGTTGTTAGCTACCATGGAGGTGCTGGGAATCAAAACGAGGTCCTCTGTAAGAGCAGTCAGTGCTTTTAACCACTGAGCTATTTCTCCAACTCCAACTTTGCCTTCAAAAAAATCATTTTTCATATTCTATAAATTCTAAAACATTGCTGTTACATTTCATGAATAAATGTGAGAGTTTGGCAAATTTAAGTAACTTACCAGATCCTGCCTTTAGTAAGTGGTAGAGCTGTATTTTGAATGTAAGTAATCTGAGGGCTGAGCTGGAGCTATTCTTGGCTGAGTTAGGTTGTCACTGGTACTGTACTGTCTGTGATATGGTGCTAAATATACAAAAGCAAGCTGTAGACCAGTGTTCATAGAATAATTCCATTTTGTAAAATGGTGTCTCTTATATGTTTTATTTTTTGTTATATGCATGTTTGTGTGTATGTATCTGCCTTCTGAAGTGAGTTTGGAGAGATGGAATAACTTCTATATTTAACTTTATTGTTTGCATTTTAAAGGTCATGCTCATTAATATTAATTTTATAATTCAGAAGGTGAAGTTGCCCTACAGTTTCATTTCCCAGAGAAATAGACCTGTGTGCATATTTTTTCCTCTGTGTAGATCTATGTACACACTTATAAACACAGTTCAGGCTCATAGAGTCTATAATGCTGGCCTCTCCCAGGCTATTACAACAGATTGCATGACTTTTCTGTATGTGTGTGAGTTTTTTTTTTTTCATGTGGGAGAATTTTTATAGTATCACGTAGATCCTACATTAAAGTTTAGGAGTGTTGGACCTGTGCAACTACCATTTGTTACATTCCTGGGATAAGTCTAATTTTGTTTTCTAGACTTTTCTCTTCAGTGAGTCTTTTTCAGCCTGACTCCTGGGACAATTTTCCTTGGCAGTGGTAAATTATCTGATTGCTTTTAGGTCTAAACCTGGGATTCTTTGTGTGGTGTTTCTCAAGAACAATAGCTTAACTTCCTTCCTCTTTAGCTGAATATGAAGTTCATTCCCATACCTTAGATATCTTGAGAAAGCCATTTTATTTCCATATATATGATGGTGTGCAAAGATGTACAGATATATGTGCATGTGTGTATGTTTGTGTGTGCATGCTTGCTGTTTCTACCTTATTTAATCTTACCATTTGAAGACTCAAAGACAGTTGACTGAGACATTGCCAAGTGCTATTTTTCTTGACCACAAGTGCTTTTATTATTGACCACACAGAAAACCAGGGAAATTACATTTTACCAATGGGTTTTATCATCAGTTAGAGGCTGGGAAGGGCTAGGAATGATTGAGAACACTTCGAAGCCTTTTAAAATCCATCATCCTACTTTAAGATATATTTATTTTTGTTAAACACACAGAATACCTACCATCTCTGTATGTCTCAGTGAAGTTTTCTAGTTTGTGGATATTTAAGGTCTCAGGTTAGTGTTTGCCTTTCCTAGGGAAAGCATCACTTATTCAGAGGCCTTCTTTTATTCACTTGCAAATGAAATGAAGGGATATACACTGGTGCTCTATAAAGGAATGAGACTCAGTAAGTCTTACCAGATAGGATCTATGCTATCACTTGTCTTAATCTGCACAGGAATACTATCATGGAAGCCCTATTTTTCTACTTTTATAAATAGACTGAAGTTCAGAGTCACAGAGCAGGCAAGGGGTACCTAGAACTCAAAACCAGGGAATTCTGAAGCCGAATTTTGTGTTTTAAGCCACTCCCCTCATCATGCCCAAGGCAAATACGTGCAGAGAACTAAGCTTGTGTTTCTCCACCAACAGATGTCCTCTTAGCGCTGGATCTCTCAAGGCTCCACGCTGACCCGCTGTTTCTATTTTATCATTTGCTCTGTGTCTGTCTTGGGCTTGGGTTTTTAAACTCCCAGTTGTTTGTGTTTATTTTCTTGTAATTGCCAGTGTTAAGGCAAGCCAATCTATAGTGGCGAATGCAAAAGACCCTTGAAGAGACACCCTTCCTAGGAACTCTGCCCATGCCCTCCTTTGTAGATGGAGGTCTTTTCATGTCAGCTTTAAAATCTCCTACCCTGCCCAGGTTTTGCTCCCATATCAGACTATAGCTCATGTTACTTGGTTACATGAAAGGTGGTACTTTCTTTAATTTTTATTTCCTACTCATTTTGATTTAAAATCTTTCCAGGGCAGCTTTAAAACATCATATTTTTTATTGAGAACAATATGTACATCTTTAAGCTGTTTTCAGCTCCCTTGGCCTCATTTTCTATTTCTGCTTTTCTTTTGAGATCACTGGTTTCTAGGATGCCCTGCTGTGGCTCTCCCAATAATTCAAAGAGTAAAGTTTCCTGCTTTCAGTTCTGCCGATGCCTACCTTAGCTGTAATCAGTCAGTATTTGTAAATGCTACTGTTAACAAAGTCTCCTGCACTGTAGAACAGGATGGATTCTCCCAGAGCATCATATGACCTGTAATCATAGACCTTCAGGTGTGTGTGCTTTCCACTTCTGTCATTTTTATATCACAGGCTTGTGATTGTTCAGTTTATACAATTCCAGAGATAAAGGACTTAGAATCCTTTCAGTCTCTCTAGTTCCTTTGGGAAGGGCTCTGACTTAGAAAATTCTTTTATCATAAACCAAAATTGCTTTCTTATTTTTGTCAGACTATGATCTAAGAAATGCACATAGCCTCTTTAGTTTTTATAACACTCTGTGATAAAGGTAACAGAAATGAATTATAGAGAAGGTAACCAACTGGCAGATGAGTGTTAAGTCCAGCTCTAGAGTGGGCTCTCTCTCTCTCTCTCTCTCTCTCTCTCTCAAGCAATATTAAAGAATTGTCATTGTATAACCCCATTTTCAGATAAGATACAAACTATGCTTGTACCATCTATTACAGATACCAGTCCTGATCAAGCCCCTTCCTATATTCCACCGCCACACTACTATTAAACTCCAAGTTCTGATCCAAACCCCTAACTCAACAATATTCGTCTCTGATTTTAACTTAGATTTTCATTTTTCAAGGAAGGAAAGGCTTATCTGAGCACTTTAAGGGGATAAAGTTCATCATGGTGGGGGAAAACATGGCCTTAGGAGTCTGAGGTGGCTGGTTACATTTCATATGCAGTTAGGAAGCAGAGAGTAATGAGTACTGGTGCTCAGTCTGTTTTCTCCGTTTTCTTTCGTGGAGAACCTCAGCTCATGGGATGGTGCTGCCCACATTCAGGGTGTGTTTTCCTACCTCAGTGAACCCACTGAAGGTGCACAGCAGGCACTCTTGGTTCCCACTGTCTTCTCTGTCTTGCTCCTTTCCCCACTGGGTTTAGCAGAGAACACTATCTGGTTGTGGCATGAGCAGGCACTCTTGGTTCCCACTGTCTTCTCTGTCTTGCTCCTTTCCCCACTGAGAACACTATCTGGTTGTGGCATGGGGACTATCCCTAGGGCTACACCTTTCACAGACTAAGTTCTTTAAAGTTCTGATATTTTACCAAAGTAAAATATCATAAAAGCATGGGGAATAGAAAAAACAGGATCTGGAAGGGAAGGCCACAAGGCATCCCAAATATCAGTAGTACCAAAGTCCCTCAGTCTGCCTACCTGTGGAAGTGACCGGGAAAGTCAGGGGGCCAGTCCTGGGAGACCATCAGGGGGTTAAGATAAGGCTCTGAATCTCTGAAGAAAGAACATACTGAAGTCCTTATTTAGCTTTAGAGAAGTGCTAATTCTACCTACAGTGGGAGTTGGTGATAGGAAGGGAAACCCAGGGGTCAGATCTGTCTGCATGCCAGATCCCTGAGATGCAATGGGCCCTGAAGCTCTCCCAGGACAGATGCATCGGGCCCTGAAGCTCTCCCAGGAGGGGAAAACGTTTCTGATGCCCTCTTTGAGCTCAGTGGGGATCCTGGACTCTAGAGGTATCACCTGTAATACCCAGGAAGGGAATTAGAACCATGCAGCAGGGGTGGAATTTGATCATGCGTGTGTATGCTCTGTGTACATGTGTGTTTCTACTTTTGCATGCCTTTAGGATTTGTGTGGCTACCTGGGAAGGATAAAATGATGGTCTCTGATATCCTGCATTTTGTTATTTTATTTTATTGTTTAAATTTATTTTTTAAATTTTATGTGTTTGAGTATATTGCCTGCACGTGTGTAAGTGCACTCATGTTGTGCAATTCACAGGAATGCCAGAAGAGGGCGTTGGATTCCCCTGGAACTGGAATTACTGACAGCTATTAGCCACCATGTGGGTGCTAGGAATAGAATCCAGGTCCTCTGCAAGAGCAGTCAGTGCTGAGCCATCTCTCCAGCCCTGATATCCTACATTTTGTATGTATAGGTATAGTATTCTGATGAAAGGCTTGATGGTGCATGCTGTTAAGTGAATCAGATGAGATTTTATTCCCAGCTGTGTGTCTTACAAATTGTGTGGTTTTTGCAAATATCAGACTTTATTAGCCTCAATATTTTGTCATAATCTCCCTTTCTAAAACATTTTATTACTTCAGTCTATTAAGCCAGTAATCTCATATTTGAATCCCAGTCTCCCCAATTCCTAGATGAATGAATTTACCCATCATTTAGCTTCATGTAATCATACTGCTCTCATTTGCCAATGAGACACAATCATAACTTTTAGATATGGTGTTTTTCTCTTTATTTTTATTCATATATCTCCCACACATAGTTTTCTCCATTATCAACAACCCCTGAGTTGCCATATTTGTTCCAACAGATGAACTTATGTTGATACAATATCGTTATCTATTTCTGGAGTTTGCATTAAGGCTCATTTTTGGTGTTGCAAATTTTATAGTTTTCAATGTACAATGATATGTATACAACTAGCACAGTACATGGAATAGTTTTACTGCCCTAAGAAGCCTTGAAGCTTCACCTGTTCATGCACCCTGCACAGCAGGTCCTGGGACTCACTTTCTTTTACTCTCTCCATAGTTTGTTTTTATCCAATGCAGTATGACTGGCCTTCCACATTGGCTTCTTTCACACAGTAATAGGCATTTCAACTTCTTCCACACGTTTTCAGAGCTCGATACCAGTTCTTTTTAGTGTTTAGGTCTTTTACCAATTTCTACTTTCTAAGTGCATTTAGATAATATTTCTTATTCGGATATGGCTTTCACAGATATTGTAATTTGTTCCGTGGCTTGTCTTCTTGTTCTCTTGAATATCTTCTCAGAGAAGTTTAAAGCTTTAAAAATTTTTTTAAATTGAATTTTTGTGAATATCATACACTATATTTTGTTTATATTTAGGCCTCCCTCCCCATCTGCATGCCTCTTATAGTTACCTCTGCCAGATTTCATGTACTATGTCATATATGTTAAGGTCTACACAGACAAATTTGTGTCCCCAAATGTCCATTGGTGTGGATCTGTCCACTGAAGTCTTGCTAACCTATCTAGTGTCACACCCTTAAAGAAAACCAGCTCTTCCCTTCCCAATAGTTATCGGTTGCCAATAGTTCCTCAGCTAAGTCTGGGCTGCTTCCCTACTTCTGTGCTGGGATTTTGTCTGGTTTGAGCTTGACTGGGAGAAGCTTTAAAGTTTAATGAATCCAGCTTATCAATGCTTTTTCATTAATCTTGTGTTTGCTTATTTGATCTAAAAGTTATTGCCATGCTCAGGTTATGCAGATTTTTTAGAATTATCTTCTAGAGATTTTATGATTTCTTATTTTACATTTAGATCTCATACATTTTGAGTGAATTTTTTGAAGACTGAAAATTCTATGACCGTCTTCCTGGAGAACCAGCTTTCATAGTGGTAGAAGGTCTATGCAAACTTCCCAAGGATAAAACCAGTCAATGGTCATACTTAACTATAAAGCTTATGAACCACAACAATGACCATTATAGCAAGATAGCAGTGTAATTCTGACACTTTTGTCTTGGGGTTAACTAACAACTGTCTAATTGGAGTTAATGCCCACTCAATAAGAGGGAATTCATACCAGTACTGTAATACTAGCCCAATACCTGAGGTCATAGACCCTAGAGGAGAACCTAGTACTGCCATTTTCCTAAATTGATATAATTTCTAACTGTATTCTAAATCATTATCATTATACTCATTGATTAGTGTAGCTCTCACCCCTCATCAAAGAAGTATCTTGTATCTTTCTTTTTTGCAGCAGATAGACTATTACAGAGACCTAAAACTGGTCAAATGCAGAGAATAAGTGGCCATAGGATGCCCAATCTCAACTGATACATCTACAGTGTAATTCCCTATGCCTAAGGTTCATGGAACATCACAGAAGAGGGATCAGAAAAATTATAAGAGCCAGAGGACCTGCTGTGTCTTCCAGACATGACAGGGAAACTGCACTCATGAAATTTCAACAGTATGCTTACCTAAATGAGACCTGTATAATGACAACATCAGTTAGTATTCCAGTGTGGATAGCATGTACACACACACACGCACACATGCAGACCAATAATTATTAAAGAAGAGGTCATAAAATTGAAAACGATGGAGGCAGGTGTGGGAGGAGTTGGAGGGAGAGAAGAAATGGTGGAAATTATGTAGATGTAGTACTCAGGTATGGAATTCTCAAAAATTAAAATTACTTAAAAAAGAAAGAAAAAAGAGGCTACACTCATGTTTAACTTCGCATGAGGACATCCAGTTGTTCCTGCACCATGTGTTGAAAGTCTATCTTTTCTTCATTGTATTGCTTTAGCGCTTTATTGCAGATCAGTTGACTATCTTTTGGTTTATTTCTAAGACATGAACAGACAGTTCTCAAATGAAGAAATAAAATGGCTAAGAAACACCTTTAAAAGTGCTCAACATTCTTAGTAATTAGGGAAATGCAAACAAAAACCACTTTAAGATTTCATTTTACCCCAGTCAGATTGACTGATATCAAGAGAACAACTGATACCAAATGCTGGTGAGGATGTGAAAAAAAGGGAACTCTCATTCACTGCTGGTGGGATTGCAAACTTGTGCAATGACTATGGAAAGCAGTATGGAGAGTGCTTAAAACAGTAAAAATGAATCTACCATATGACCCAGTTATACCGCTCCTTGGCATAGACCCAAAGGACTTATCATACTGTAGAGATACCTGTACATCCATGATGGTCATTGCTCTTTCCACAATAGCTAAGAAATGGAAACAACCTAAATGTCCCTCATCTGATGAATGGATAATGAAAATGTGATACATTTATACAATGGAGTTCTATTCAGCAGTAAAGAAAGATGAAATCATGAAATTTGCAGGTAAATGGATGGGACCAGAAACTGTTATACTAAGTGAAGTAACACAGACTCAGAAAAACAAGTGAAGTATGTTCTCTCTCATTTGTGGATCTTGGCACCAAATCCCTATATGTGAGCGTACATCCTTATACAGCAGGAGCCAGGAAATTGAAAAGGAACCACAGAAGTAAAGGGAAAGAAAGAGCCCAAGAGAGGGATATAGTAGGAAACAGATGTTTCCAAGGGGGAAATGGGAAAATGGGGGCATTCAACTGGGAAGGGGGAAGGATATACAAAGAACCATGGGGTAAAGGGAAAGCAGGAGCTCAAGAGAGGGGGAATAATAAGAGACAGATATTATCAAGGGGGAAAATGTGGGTACTTTAACAGGGGATAGAGGAGGGATCTTAGACAGGGAGAAAGGTTTGACAGGGAGAAAGCCTAGGTGATGTGAAAAACCAGAGAGTAATGTATTAGCTCAAAAACCTACTGAAAAAATACACATACACTATCTGAACATAAGCTCATGTGTATACCTGAAGGCTATAGCACAAGAAACAAAGTACCAGGCAGGAGAAACATGTCTTCCAGTTGTTGGTCAGGGCAGTCCAAGAAATTACCCAAATAACAGAAAACTTCAATTTTTATTTCTGTAAAAGAGCAAGCACAGGGCTCACTCAGTGGTTAAGAGCACTGGCTACTCTTGTAGAGGACCTGGGTTCAGTTCTCAACACCCACATGGCAGCTAACTGCTATCTGTACCTCCAGTTCCAGGGTACTGAGGACCACCACGTTCTGACTTCTGTGAGTACTGTATACACATGGTGCACTTATGTAATGCAGGCTGAAGACTCATAAATATAAAGTGAAAATAAATCCTTAAAGAAAAGGAGATTACAAAGAAAAATATTCAATGTGAAGGAAATGGTGAATCAATCAAGGAAATTAATGCTCTCTGTTTACCACTAATTCTTGAGTTCGTGTCTGTCCAGTGATTTCATTTATCTGAAGCTTGTTTTAAAGTAGGGTTTTCTGACTCATATACATTAAAACGGATATGAGTCAAGGTCCCAGAGAGGAGCAAGGTTCTATGCAGTCTTCTGGGGAAGAAAAGGCATCAACTGTCTTATCCAGCTGTGAATCCCATGAATTACCATCTGCTATACCTGAAGTGCCCACTCATGCAATGGTGGCATGACTGTTATAGGGGTAAATTACCACTCTCTGATTGGTATTAAGACACACTCCACAGAAGGGAATCCATGACTGGCATCCTAAATCTTGTCAAAAACACATGGCTTGGAAAGTCATAGTTCCCAGGTGGGGGACTTATTACTAGCATTTAGCCAAATTTACATAGTCTTAACGTGTCTTCCAAATACTTAGGTTTATACCTATAGACAAATGTTACTCTCCGATGTAAGAAAAGCCTCTTTGTGGTGAATGGTCATGAACTCAGAGACTCATGGCTACTCAAGGTGCTGAAAAAAATGGTAGTTGGGTGCTTAGCCCTAAACAAAACTATACTTCCAGGCTCAGGGGACATCCCAGAAAAAGGTGCAGAAAGAATGTAAAAGTCAGAATATAGGGAGATGTGCTATGGAAAACCATCTTCTTGGCATGACACAGCCATTATACTCATGAATTTACAACAGTTGTCATTAGGTGCACTGGACTTGCAAAGGACTGGCTTTGTCAACAGTCATGGACGGAGAGGGGTTCATGGTAGATTCTTGGAGGAAGAGGCATCACTTTTAGTTGTAGTCTCACTGGTGAGCTCACAATGCTTCAATGGAAATGTTCCAAACCTAAGATCACAAAGAGGGTCTTGGTTAAGCTCAATGACTCACAGACAATACGAAACAAAAGGACAATAATGTAGAATGGGATCTGTAGAGAAGGGAGGAAAATTGGACAGGGATGGGAGGAAGATAAGAGAGGATGGAATGTGGGGGGGTAATCATAATGCATTACATTTATGTATGTGACTGTCACAGAGCAAATTTAATGAATAAAAAATAAACAGTGTATAAGGGCTCCCCTTCCCTCACATCCACACCAGCATTTGTCATCATTTGCTTTCTTGATAATAACCATTCTTACTAGGGTGAGATGGAATCTCAAAGTAGTTATGATTTACATGTCCCTGATGGCTAAGGATGTTGAACATTTTTTACAAAGTATTTTTAAAAACTGACTCCAGACTACTATCCTCAGGCCTCTTGGGGTAAGTCTACAGCGCAGCTCTCCGTGCCGGGACTCCCTAAGCCTCATTCACCCTTCCATATCCCCCCCCCCCCCCCCCCCCCCCCACCCCCCACCCCCGCCCTGCGCCATTCCTAGTCTTCAGGCCCCAGACACCTGGGAAACCAATACTCCTTCCTGATCCTTCTCACCCAGACCAACTCAGTCCCTTTCTTGGGCTCCAGGAGCACCGCTTCTGGTCCTGGCCCCAC
>NW_008331486.1:535883-543744 GCF_000622305.1 Nannospalax galili | reverse complement strand
TAATTATATTAATTCAACTGTAAACCTAAAAATTTACAGCCAATTTTGAAAATGATGCATCCTACCTCAGGAAACCGTTATTGAATATGTCAATTGTGTTGTAATGATATGCTTCTTCTAAGTATGTTGTTATTAAATAAATCATTTTTAAAAATTAAAAAAAAACAAAACTGACTCCAGAATTTCATACATTTTGATAATATTCATACCTCTCCTACTCTCCAACCCCTTTCCAACCCCTCTCCATGACATGTCCCCAATTTCATGTCCTCCATTATTGTCTGTCCCTTTCTTTTTATTTATTGATTTTTAAATATTTTTAAAGGCCTGTTGATTTCAATCCTTGCCTCCCAAGTGCTCCTGGATATAGATCCATGCCTTGGAGTCTGGTGACAAACCAGGCATCAGGCCAATAAGGAAAACTGACTCTATCTCTCCCCAAATCCATCAATTGCCAAGAGCTCCTCAGTTGGGGCTTACTGCCCACCTTATCCATCCATGCTGGAATCCTGTCTGGCTTGGGTTTGCACAAGTCTTGTGCATGCTGTCATAAGTGCTGTGAATTTCTATGTGCAGCTACCCTGTGGTATTCAGACAATGCAGTTTCCTTATACTAATCTACCACCTCTGGCTCTTAAAATATTTTCACCCCTTCTTTTACAATGATCCCCGAGTCTTGGGAGGAGAGACTGTGATGTGGGTGTCCCATTTAGGGTTGAACATTCTGCAGTCTCTTATTCTCTGCACATTGACCACCTGTGGGTCTCTGTGTTAACCACCATCTGCTGCCAGAGGAACATTCTTTGGTGAGAGTTGAGAGATTCACTAATCTATGGGTATATCAGGATAGCAAATGAAATGTCCAGTTCTAGGAATGGACTCCCTCTTTTGGAGCTGTTGACCACAGAAGTCCTATAAATCCTCAGACAACACTTGCTATTGCCGTTGATCTTGGTTTCTCACCAGAACTTGCTAAAGACACTACATACTACATACCTGAGTCATAGAACAAGCAGAGAAATCAAGCTGTCACTGAGTTTGAAGCTATATCTCTGTTGGTTAGATTTCGTAGTACTAGAAGGTAATATGCATTTTACTGGTAGAGAAAGGTAACTTTCATTAACTTTACCCAGCTGTGAACCCTGCAAATTACAGTAGCTGGCTTGGCAAAATATAGCCATTAATGCAATAGTGGCATGAGTATTATGGGAGTAACCAACCACCCTTTAATTAGATTTAAGGGCCATTAAGTTCATACTTGATACTGTTATCAGGGCCAAGAACCTATAACTCGGTGGACCACACAGCATAGAGGACAACCTGCTACTATCATTTTGCTAAATATATGTAATGTTAAAGTAATGATTTACTTTTTAATTAAAATATTGTTAGAGAATTTCATACATACATATAATGAGCTTTGATCAAATATACCTCCACTCTCTCACATCCAACTCCTTCCACATCTTTCCCACTATTTTTTCCTTTCCAACTTTTTAATTTTATATTTATGAGTGTTTTGTACAGCAGTGCCCACAGAGGGTAGAAGAGAGTATTGTATCCCCTGGAACTGGAGTAACAGGTGGCTATAAACCACCATGTGGGTGCTTAGAACACACCAAAAGTCCTCTGCAAGAGCAGCAAGTGCTCTTAACCACTGAGCCACCTCTATCTTATACAGTCTTCTTTCAACCCACTGAGTCACTTAGGTGTGCTCGTATGTACATGGGTGTAGGACCATCACTGGAGCATGGACATCCTGATAAGCATAGACTTATCAGGGGTCATATCTCTGAAGAAAGCTGACACTTTCCATTCCCCAGCAGCCATCAATTGCTAAGTAACTCCCCAGCTAGGGGTGGGACTTCTTTAGTCCCTCTCCCATCCATGTTGTCTTTTGTATTTCTTTTGAGAATTCTCTGTTCAATTTCATGGCCCATTTTTTGTTTGGGATATTTGTTTTCTTGATGTTTAATTTTTTGAATTCTTTATGCATTCTAGTTACTAATCTTCCATGAGATGTATAGGTGGCAAAGGCTTTCTTCCACTCTGTAAGCCAATCCTTCATTTGGTTAGTCATTTTCTTTGCAGTACAAAAGCTTTTAATTTCATAATGACCCATTTGTCACCTGTTGTCCTTATTTCCTGGGCATCAGGGTTGTATCCAGAAAGTACCTATGTCTATTTCTTTTACTCCCTAATTTTCCCTCTAGCAGTGACAGAATTCAGGTCTGATACTGAAATCTCTTCATCTTTTGAATCTTTCTTGAATGTTCAGTCTGTTCTTAAGAATGACCTCAGCTTATTATTCCAAGACGTCTTATCAACTTCATACCAAGAGCATGCAATTTATTCTTCTGAACACTGATCAATTTATTGCTACCTCAACTTGGACGATGGACATGCTGATAGGAGAGTTGCTTGAAGACATCTTGAACTATACATTTACCAACATTTTTAGATATCCATGAAGGACAAGTTGCTGAGGAAAAAGTACATGGGGGTGTGGAGTTTGGAGTCAGAGTGGATGGCCAGGATGATGAGCACGTTTCCTACCACGGTGACCAGGTACATGGTTGTTTTCATGAAATCTGGATTCCTAGCAGTATGCATCTTGAAGTTAAATGCATATTTAGTCAAGATTATTCATAGAAATGAAAAGTTTTGCTCCAAGGTCAATGCTCTTTCTGGTGTCTAATGTTACCTTTCACTACTTCTTTGAATTTTAATTAAAATACTGTTATTTCTACCATATAGAAATGTGTAGACAGGGATTTTTTTGTCAGTTCTCAATGATACGTCATTTTGATGTTTCTATGAGTGAATTCTGTCCCTTAATTTCGTCAGTCCTCCTTCACGTCTTTGTTCCTCAGGCTGTAGATGAAAGGATTCATCATAGGAGTCACTACTGTGTACATAACTGTGGCTATCCTGTCCTTCACCACTGAGTACATGGACAGGGGCCTAAAATAGACATAGATGACACTCCCATAGAACAGAGCCACTACAGTGAGGTGGGAGCCACAGGTAGAGAAGGCTTTCCACTTTCCAGCTGCAGAGGGGATTCTGAGCACAGTGACAACGATTTTCAGTTAGGAGAAGAGGATGCACAGGAAGGGGATCACAATGACAGCCAGGGTCTCAGTCATGACCACGATCTGGCTGGAGGATGTGTCAGAGAAGGACAGCTTTAGCACAGGCTGTATGTCACACAAAATGTGCTTAATGACATGGGAGGCACAGAATGAAAGGCTAGACATCAATAGGATAAAGAACAGGGCATGCAGGTGGGAGATGGTACAAGAACCCAGCAGCATGAGCAGACATTGTTGTGGTCTCATAACTACATCATAGTGTAAAGGGTTGCAGATGGCCATCAGCCAGTCAATGGCCTTGGAGGCCAGAAGGTAGCTGTCAGTGTTTATTAAAGCTATGAAGAAATACATCAGAACTAGGCAGCCCACATAGGAGATAGTCTTTGTCTCTGACAGCAAATTCGCTAGCATCTTGGGCACAATGACTGTTGTGAAGCAGATATCCATGAAGGACAAGTTGCTGAGGAAAAAGAACGTGGGGGTGTGTAGCTTGGAGTCAGTGTGGTTGGCCAGGATGATGAGCACGTTTCCTACCACGGTGACCAGGTACATGGTGAGGAAGATGGCAAAGAGGGGTTTCTGCATCTGTGGATTGGAAGAGAGACCCAGCAGGATGAAGTCTGAGGTGCTTCTGCTGTAGTTATCTGTCTCCATATCTTTGGCAGGTTTTGGAGAAGTTGTAGAAGAGATGTTAAAAGAAATCTGATCAATATAACTTCTTCCCTAACTTCAGCCTTATGAAAAGTTTTACTACTATAACTTAGTATTTTAAAGAATGTTTACTAAGATACTAGAGAAAAATATATCCAGAGAATATTCCCCAAAGAGACACTTAGACAACTCTTTAAATGATCTATTAAACTATAAAGTGAAAGTTTCCTATGAGTGATTATTAACTTTAATGTTATTTAATTTCTCTGAGTTATAGTCATTTCTGTACATTTGTCTCAGGTGGGTCTTGACCATGTCCTTAGACTCTCTGTTTGGTAAAGAGTAGGAAGTTGTTGCAGTTCCCTTGCACTAGTAAGTTTTCATATAAGTACTATTCATCGATGAAGTCCTCCCATTCAGATTCTTCTTGTCATAGTCTTGGAGACAGTGCTCAGGGGGAGGAAAGTAGGAAAATGAGTATCAGAACTGATCGGTGCTCTGTCATACCCACAGAGTTCACATGGCTTTTCTTATATCTTCAAAGCAAAAGTGTGTACTTATTTAAACATTGTTGTTTGGATAATTTAATATGGACATTTTGATTATAAACTTTTGGTCCAGGGGTGCCATCCAAAAGGACTTGTATAAGCAGTAAGTTATGGAACTGAGTGTCAGTTCATAAATATATTTTCTTGACTACATGAGTACTATAAAGTTCTTATTCTAATCATTCATATATTATAGTAATATTAAACTTCAGTGTATAAGAGTATAACTCACAGTTATATTCATGAAGCAGAGTATGAGAATGGTACTTATTGACACTTTAAACTACTGTGTTTAGATATTACACTAAGGCAATAAAAAGGAAGAGTGAAATTGGACCCTTATTTTTCACTCTGCACACAGTCAACTCCAAATGGACCAAAGACCTCAATATAAAACCTGAAACTCTGAAACTGCTAGAAGAAAATGTTAAGTAGTACCCTACAAGATATAGGCATAGGAAAGGAATTTCTAAATCGCACATCATCTACTCAGGCATTAAAGTCAACAATCAATAAGTGGGACCTCATTAAACTACAAAGCTTCTGTACAGCAAAAGAAACAACTAAGGATGGACAGAGGAAACCCACTGGGTAGGAGAAATCTTCACCAGCTACACATATGGCATATGGTTAATATCCAAAATATATGAAGAACTCAACAAAGAAAGAAGAAAATAAATGACCCAATAAAATGATGGGCTATAGATCTGAACTGAGTTCTCAGAAAAAGAAAGAAAAATGGCTAAGAAACACCTTAAAAAGCACTCAACATCCTTAGTAATTAGAGAAATGCAAATACAGCCACTTTAAGAGTCCATCTTACCCCAGTCAGACTGGCTAAGATCAAGAGAATGAAAGATACCAAATGCTGGTGAGGATGTGGAAAAAGGAATGCTTATTCACTGTTGGTGGGAATGCAAACTTGTGCAACCACTATGGAAAGCAGTGTGGAAAACTCCAAAACTACAAATGAGGGCTGGAGAGATGGCTCAGCAGTTAAGAATACTTGTTCTTGCAGAAGATCTGGGGTCAAATCCCAGCACCCACATGGCAGCTAACAACTGTCCATAACTCCAGTCCCAGGGGATCCGACAGCCTCTTCTGACCTCCATGGGCATTGCACGACATGGGTGCATTTACCTACATGCAGGCAATGCACACATACACATAAAATAAAAATAATAAATAAAATTAATAAAATATTAAAAAAAACAACAAAACTACAAAGGAATCTCCCATATTATCCAGTCATACCACTCCTTGGCATAGACCCAAAGGACTCATCCTACTGCAGAGATACCTGTACACCCATGTTTGTTGCTGCTCTCTTCACAATAGCTAAGAAATAGAAACAACATAAATGTTTGTCAACTGACAAATGGGTAATGAAAATGTGGAACATTTACGTAATGGAGTTCTACTTAGTAGTGAGAAAAGATGAAATTATGAAATTTGCTGGTAAATGGATGGAACTGGAAACTTATTCTAAGTGAAGTAACACAAATGTAGAAAAGCAAGTGAGGTGTGCACTCCCTCATTTGTGGATTGTGGCACCAATCCCTTATATGTGAGTATATATCCTGATGTAAGACCAGGGGCCAGGAAAATAGCAAGGAAACATGGAGGTGAAGGAAAAGAAAGAACCTGAAAGAGGGGGATAGTAGGAAACACATGTTACCAGGGGGGATGTGGGGAAAGTGAGAGTGTTTGGCTCGGAGGGGATGAAGTGGGGAACATGCATGGGGCCATGGTGGGGGGGAGGGAACTCAGGAGACAGGGGTGGTGGGAGACAGGTGTTATTGGGGGTGTGGGGATAATGGGGGTGCTGGGACTGGGGAAGGAAGAGGGAAGATGAATGGGAGGAAGAAAAGTACGGATGAATGGATCTTGGGGGCTCGGGAACACAGAGGGAAATGATGTCTCAAAATCCCTTGTGAAATCCACGTACAATGTCTGAACATTGATGCATATATATACCTGGGGGCTGTATGGAAAGGGACACAGTGCCATACAGGAAAGACCTCCCTTTGAGTGGCTGGTTAGAGTGGTTGAAGAGACTCCCAAAATAATGCAGGCTATTGCCAGAGCTTTTGGTTATCTCCCAGAACTAGAAGATAATACCCTACTGCTGAAGACAGGACATACTTTGGATATAGCACTTGGAGCAATGGAGCAGGAATTGACCTGGAAGCCTTCTACCTGAAGTTTAGCCCTCATAATGCTAAAAGGTAATATGCAATCTGCAAAGGGACAAAAATCAATCAGTGGTCCAATGCAATCCTAAAACCCAATAAGCATAAAGACTGACACAGCAGAATACCTCTATTTTTACAGTAGTAGCACTGTTATCTGGTGAGGGGGTAGGGGAGCAATCAATAGCTATATAATTGGACTTAAAGTTCCCTCAATGGGAGTGAACTCATGGGTGGCACTGCAAAAACAGCCAAACACACATGGCTAGAGAGAACATAGATCCTAGAGAAAACCTTGTCTCTGTCATATCTCTAGATGAGTGGAATTTCTTACCATATACTAAATATGGATCCTTATATTTACAGACAAGCATACTGTACACCACTTATCAAAGAAGCTTTTTATTTTCAACAGATGGAAGTTACTGTGAAATCCCACAACAGATCAGACACAGAGAATATACGTCTGAGAGATGCCCAGTCCTTGGTGACGCATCTACAGTTGAACCTCTACACCTAAGGCTGATGGAACACAGCAGAACTAGGGGTAGAGAGAAAAACTAGTGTATCCCTCAACTCTCACCAGTGAAGCTTCCTTATTCAACAGAGTGCGATGCACGCAGAAGGCCACAATTGGTCAAGTTTTAAAGAATAGGAGACTGAAGAGTGTTTGTTCCTGCATAGGACTCCTATATTAAATCTTACCCACTGATGGCTCAGGGACCATTTTGGAAGAGGGGGCAGAAGGACTGTAAAGGCTAGGGCTGGTTCATGAATACAGGGAAGCAGAGGCTTTCAGGCCACTGGAAGCTTGCACATGTGAACTTATGGCAATGGTGGAATAGAGCACAGGACCCATGCCAACTGAATCAGGCAAGGGCCCAGAGTGGAGTGAGAGAGATGGGTGGAGGGCTGGCCTCACAAGGTCTCATCCTTCACTGAGAGACTATGGACAGTCAGTGAGTGCTAGGGGAAGGAATAATTTTCTTCAGTGGTGTAGCCATTCATAAATTGTCCATTTTTCCAGCAAGCAACCCTCCACTCATGCTTATGTAATCAGCCACAATTAAACTTGGTGGGTTAAAAAAGATATTAAAGTAGAAGGGAGTTTTCTTGGAAGAAGAAGTTTTCAACATGAGAGAGGGGTGGTCGAAAGAAGGAGTTGGGGAGAAAATGCCCAAACTTCAGTAAATAGATGTATGAAATTGTCAAAGAATAATATAAAAGTGACTGTATCTCTAATGAGTCACCAAGGGATTTTTTTCATGGAATATGATGAGAAGTTTGTGCTAAGATTTATCTAGAGGATCAAATGACTGAGAACAGACAAGATAATTCTAAAAATATATGGGAAAAAGTTTTCCTAACTATAAAT
>NW_008331486.1:532212-535781 GCF_000622305.1 Nannospalax galili | reverse complement strand
CCAGCATAGCTAACTACATATATCTGCAATTTACATGGGTAATGATTTTAGTCTATAGTGACTTAATATATGGTAATGATTTATTTCATAGCAACAGAGACAGGATAAAGTATAAAAAAGATTAATGCTATTTATGACAATTAGTTAAATATTTGGAAAAATAAGGCTAAATTTTTTCTAACCCACACAAAGAGATAAAACTCAGATGAATAAGCTAAAACTTTCAAACTATAAAATAGGTTTTAGCCCAAATAAAAGAGTATGTTTTGGGGGTGGGGTTTACGATAGGATGTAAATCAAAGCAAGAAATAAGGTCCAGAAGAATGATTGAGTGCTGTACTCAAAAAACTGAAAATTGTGCTGAGAGGGATCATAAACAAAGCTAAAATATAAACTCTGGACTCACAGGAAATATCTGGAACACAGTCAGCAAAGAGGACATGTGGTGGTATGTTCAGCTTCATTGACATCCAGAAAATTGAACTGAAATATGATTTTCACCAACTAAACATTTTTAAAAATCAATATCCAAAGAAAAACAGATCCTCAAATATACTGGAAGTGATTGATAAATCAGTATAGCTCTTTTGATGATCCAAATCAGAATTGAAGTCTTGTATTACTTTATGCAATGATTGTACTTAAGGCACCTATCCTGCAGAAACAGTTATATTTGGGTAGTACAAACACATACACATAAAATGTATATGTATGTATATGCATGATTGTAACATTACCTATAATATCCATCAAAACAAACAAAAGAAGAAATAGAAGAAATAGCTGAAATGTTCACCAAATATTAACTATTGTAGTGCATTTTTCTTGCTAAATATCATGGCATTTCTAAAGAAATAAAAAGGGGCACAATGAGATGCCTCAACGGGTAAAGGCATTTGCCTTTAAGCCTGACAATCTGAGTTCCATCCTGTGAACACACATGCTAGGAGGATATACTAATTCCTATAAGTTGTCCTCTGACCTCCAAATGAGTGCTGTGGCACACACATCAACAATAAATAAAAATACATGTAATAAAAAATTTAAAAAGAGAGGGAAGATCTGGCTTTGGTAGGCTAAGGCTGAGATCCTAGCAGACAGCCTGAGAGGGTTGGTTCCGACCTCCATCGGTCTAGTGGCTGTGAGCTCAGCAGACTGCCAAGAGAGTGCTGGTTCTGGCATCCCTCTGACATAGGGGCTGAGAACCCAGGGAACTGCCCTAGAGTGCCCAGATCCTGCCTCCATGTGGTGATGATCTGAAGCAATCAGTTCCCTGCAAAATAAAACCTGAGAGAACCTGAAACCTGTACTAACCAGCTTTACATAACCAATAAGGAAATGACCAAGGCACATCAATAATACAAACAGAAGCATATTTCAACTTAATTTTCATGTCAGAATCATAAAAAACAAAATAAACTCACATGCCAAAATCACAACGAAAGAATAATAAAATAGAAAGCCAAAATACTATGTCCCCACCAAACTCCACCAGTCCTGTGGAAGAGTTCTACAAGGAGAACCCCCTAGAGATAACCCAGGACACTGAATTTAAAAGAACAATCATAAACATGATCAAGGAATTCAATGAATTTAAAGAACACAGGAACAAACAAATCAAAGAGCTAAAAGAAGCTAGGGATAAACTTCTGAATGATTTCACAAAAGAGATAGAAACATTGAGAAAACTGAGGCAGAAATGAAGAACTGAAAAACTCAATAAGCCAACTTGAAACAACAGGGGAAAGCCTCACCTCTAGAATGAATGAAATGGAAAACAGAATATCAACACTGGAGGATAAAGTTGAAGAACTGGACCACTCAAGTAAAGATTATTGAAAATTAAAAAAAAAACAGGAATGGAATATGCAAGAGATGTGAGACACCATGAGAAGGTCAAATCTACATATCATAGGCATAGAGGAAGGAGAAGAATTTCAGGTTAATGATATTGACCAGATCTTAAACAGGATTGTAGAAGAGAATTTCCTGAAATTAAAGAAAGACATCCCCATACAAATACAGGAAGCACATGAAACACCAAATAGACAGGATCAGAAAAGAAACTTCCCATGACATATCATTGTCAAACAGTAGATGTGCAGAACAAACAGGGACTACTGAAAGCAGCGAAAGAAAAACAAGTCACACATAAAGTAAAGCCCATCAGAATTATAGCTGACTTATCAATGCAAACTACAAAAGCCAGAAGAGGCTGGAGCAAGGTATTTCCATTTCTAAATGACAATAGATGCCAGCCCAGAATACTTTACCCAGCAAAAATGTCTATTATAGTTGAGGGGGAAAGAAAAATCTTCCATGACATGAATAGCCTGAAAGAATACATGTCCACGAAACCAGCCCTTCAAAGAATACTTGAAGCAATACAGAGAGTGAAGAGAGAAACAACTATACCCCAGGGGCAATGAAAGAAAATAAAGGTATAAGAGAGGAAACACAAAATTAGACAAAGAACACAAACAGCAATCAAAATGATGACAACCAATACACATCTTTCAATAATAACCTTAAATATCAATGGCCTGAACTCCTCAATCAAGAGACACAGGCTAAGTGACTGGATTAAGAAACAAAATCCATCTTTTTGCTGTCTGCAAGAAACCCATCTCACTTTCAAGGACAGGCACTACCTTAAGGTAAAAGGATGGAAAAGACTATTCCAAGCAAATGGCCCTAAGAAACAAGCAGGGGTTGCAATTCTAATGCCTGACAAACTAGACATAAAAAACTAATCAGAAAAGATAAGGCAGGTCACTTCATTCTGATCAAAGGAACAATTAACCAAGAAGATATTACAATCCTGAACATATATGCACCAAACTCTGGTGCACCCAAATTCATAAAAACAACACTATGGGACTTTAAGATACAGATTAACCCCAACTCAGTAATAGTAGGGGACTTCAATACCCCAGTGCCTCCATTAGACAGGTCAACTGGGCAAAGAATAAACAGATGTCTGAATTAAATGATACCATACATCAAATGGACTTAACAAACATCTTTCAAACATTTCATCCAACCACTGAAGAATACACTTTTTACTCAGCACCCCATGGAACTTTTTCAAAAATTGACCACATACTGGGGCACAAAATAAACCTCAACAAATACAAAAAATTGAAGCAATTTCATGCATTCTACTGGACCACAATGCAATAAAGCTCAAAATCAACACTGGAAAAAGCCCTAGTCACTACATGAATTCATGGCAATTAAACAATGCATTCCTAAACAATGAATGGGTGAAAGGCGACTTTAAGAAAGAAATAAAAGAATTCCTGGAATTCAACGAAAAGGACAATACAACACAACACAACCTCTGGGACACTTTAAAAGCAGTCCTAAGAGGGAAGTTTAGAGCTCTAAGTGCCTACATTAAAAAATTAGAAGGACCCCAAATAAATGACCTAACATTGTAACTCAAGATGTAGGAAAGGCAAGAACAACTGAATCCCAAACCCAGTAGAAGAGAAGAAATCACAAAAATCAGAGCAGAAATTAATGAAATAGAAACAAAGAAGACAATAAAAAGAATCAATGAACCT
>NW_008331486.1:517704-532196 GCF_000622305.1 Nannospalax galili | reverse complement strand
AATCAGCGAATCTAAGTGCTGGTTCTTTGAAAAGCTAAACAAGATAGACAGACCCTTATCCCAGTTATCCAAAATAAAGAAAGAGCAAATCCAAATCAACAAAATAAAGGGTGAAAGGGGAGACATCAGAAAAGATCCAGACCATTATAAGGGAATATTTAAAAAACCTATTGGCTACTAAATTTGAAAATCTAAAGGAAATGGATGGATAACCAAAATCATGGGAACCACCAAAGTTAAACCAAGAAGAGATCAACAGTTTAAAAAGACCCATAACATATAAGGAAATCAAAACAGTAATACAAAGCCTCCCAATTAAAAAAAGCCCAGGCCCAGATGGATTTATAACAGAATTTTACCAGACATTTAAAGAAGACCACCAACCAAGACTACTTAAATTATTCAAAATTATAGAAACAGAAAGAGAACTCCCAAATTCCTTCTTTGAAGCCAGCATCACTCTAATATCCAAACTGGGTAAGGACACACCAAAAAAGAAAACTACATACCCATGCCCTTAATAAACATAGATGCAAAAGTTCTCAACAAAATAGTTGAAAACCACATACAGACACATATCAAAAAGACTGTTCACCATGATCAAGTAGGCTTTATTCCAGAGATGCAGGAATGGTTCAATATATGAAAGTCAGTAAACATCATTAATCACATAAATGGACTCAAAGACAAAAACCACATTGTCATCTCAATACATGCAGAAAAGGCTTTTGACAAAATTCAGCAGGGATTTATGTTCAAAATCCTAGAAGGAGTTGGACTGGAGGGAACATACTTCAACATAATTAAAGCTATATACAACAAACCCACAGCCAACATCATTCTAAATGGAGAAAAACTGGAAGCATTGTCATTAAAATCAGGAACCAGACAAGGATGTCCACTATCTCCATGCCTTTTCAACACAGTGCTTGAAACCCTTTTCCAGAGCAATAAGACAGGAGAAGGAAATTAAAGGAGTACTAATTGGAAAAGAAGAGGTCAAACTATCACTTTTTGGGGATGATATGATACTGTACCCAAGAGATCCCAAAAGTTCCACCAGAAAACTAGAACTGATGAACATTTTCAGTATAGTGGCAGATTATAAAATCAATCTACAAACACCAGTAGCCTTTCTATATACCAATAACAAGCAATTGGAGAAAAAATACAGGGAAATGCTCCTATTCATAGTTGCTTCCAAAAAATGTATCTTGGAATAAATCTGACCAAAGATACCAAAGACCTCTATAATGAAAATTTTAAATCGTTAAAGAGATTGAGGAAGACACCAGAGGATGGAAAGACCTCCCATGCTAATGGATTGGAATAATTAATGTGAAAATGACAATCCTACTGAAAGCAATATACAGATGCAATGCAATCCCAATCAAAACCCCCATGACATACTTCACAGAATTAGAAAAAAACCATCCTTAAATTTGTATGGAAGCACAGAAGGCCCCAGATATCCAAAGCAACCCTGAGCACAAAGAGCAATGCTGGGGGTGGGGGAGGTTACTATACCAGATCTCAAAGTATACTACAGAGCTATAGTTATAAAAACATCATGGTACTGGCACAAAAATAGACACGAAGATCAGTGGAACATCACTGACGACCCAAACCTGAGTACATGCAGTTTCAGCCACCTTGTATTTGACAAAGGTTTCAAGAACACACAATGGAGAAAATGCATCATGCTTAACAAATGGTGTTGGCAAAACTGGATGTCCACCTGTAGAAGAATGAAACAAGATCCTTATCTTTCACCTTGCACAAAGGTCAACTCAGAATGGATCAAAGATCTCAATGTGAAACTGGAAACCCTGAAACTATTAGAAGAAAATATTGGGAGTAACTTACAAGATATAGGTGTAGGACAGGATTTTCTAAATCAGACAGAAGTTGCTCAGGAATTAAGGTCAGCAATCAACAAGTGGGACCTCATTAAAGTAGAAAGCTTCTGTATAGAAAAAGGAACAATCAAAAAAGTAAAGAGAAAACCCACAAAATGGGAAAAAAAATCTTCACCTGTGACACATCTGACAGAGGTTAAACATCCAGAATATATAAATAACTCATAAAAACAAAGAATTGAGAAAACAAATGACCCACTTAAAAGATGGGCTAAAGAGCTAAACAGAGAGTTCTCAAAGGAAGAAATAAAGATGGCTAAGAAACATCTCCAAAAGTGTTCAACATTGTTAGTAACCAGGGAAATGCAAATTAAAACCACCCTAAGGTATCACCTTACCCCAATCAGACTGGCTAGGATCAAGAGAACAAATGATACCAAATGCTGGTGAGGATGTGGAGAAAGGGTAATGCTCATTTACTGCCGGTGGGATTGCAAACTCCTGCAACCCCTATGGAAAACAGGGTGGAGAACTCTTAAGATGCTAAAAATGAACCTACCATATGACCTGGTTATACCACTCCTTGGTATATACCCAAAGGACTCATCCTATTGTAGAGACACTTGTACAACCATGTTTGTTGCTGCTCTTTTCACAATAGCTGTTCTTTTCACAATAGAGATGGAAGCAACCTAAGTGCCCTCAACTCACGAGTGGTTAACAAAAATGTCATATATTTACACAATGGAGTTCTATTCAGCAGTAAAGAAAGATGAAATAATGAAATTTTCAGGTAAATGGATGGATCTGGAAACTGTTATACTAAGTGAAGTAATACAGACTTAGAAAAATAAAAGATGTATGTTTTCCCTCATTTGTGAACCCTAGCACCAAATCCTTTTAAATGTCCTTTTAATAAGATGATGCTGCATAGCAGTCTTTTCTGCATGAAGTAACTATCATCATTGTGACTTCAGCTGTGCCTGAACATCATTACAACTGGGCTTGTTGACAGTTGTGCTCCTTCATTAAAGGAGGGGTAAGCAGGGTTATTGGACCCTCACCAGAGTATCCAGCCACTTTTCTCAGCCAACTATATGTAATTTGGCCCTAATCACACATGGTCTCCTGGAGTTGGGGAGGGCGAAAGTATACAGCCTGGGGAAGGCTAGGAAGAGAAGGCTTGACCCATATTTGGTAAAGGCTTTCCAGTGTGCAAAACCTCAGGTCATTCATACACCTCAGCCACCCCTCAGTCATCTCTGTAAATAAGCTAAGTAAATTCATTGGTTCCCCAGGAAAACTTTAATCAAACATTGGTTGGACACTAGTTTCTTAAAAGGGGATAAGCATAGCTCAGTATCCCCAGGAAAAGAATTCTCACAACGGATGGATTATTTATTTATTTATTTATTTATTATTTTTAAAAACTGTGGTGTGTGTGTGTGTGTGTGTGTGTGTGTGTGTGTGCACATGCAGAGTTTTTTTTTGTAAAAGATGTTAAAAGGATATAGGAATGGAGATATTTTCCAAAATAGACAAAAAAAGAGAAATCCTAAGCAAGTGATGAAGGTCTGTGTAGGCTTGTTATGATATATAAAGGATGAGACAAAAGTAGTATACACATAATCTTAAAATTTCTATGGTAATAGTTTAGTCAACTAGTTTAAGGAACTAGATAATATATCTATATTATATATATTATTTATATATCTAATCAAGGTTTATCTGAGAACATTTGTTTTCTTACCCAAGCTTTATCTACATAGTACATGGTAATTCAAAGTACCAGACCAACCTTATCAGATGTTCAACAGCCATACTTTGAGGCCTATACTAATCTCATCAGAGGGACTTAAAGGACAATTTTTGCCCCTTGTCCTCCAAGATCAACTAAGTTCCAGGGGACTATGGACCATCTCTCAAAACGTCCTGTAACTGTGGTGAGCCACCTGTCCTCTTGTTCAGGGAGGTCATGGAGACCACATGAGATGGACCTGAACCAGTGTCCAATCTACAAAGAGAAAGTCAACTCAGAGGAAACATCTCCTCCATGCTTCCAAGTGAAGCCTGCCATAGTTGAGCAGGATCTTTGACTTATCTTCACATAGATGGAACTGGTAAAAGAAAGGAGCCAGGGGCTTCTCCCAAGCCCATGTGACCCCTGAGGAACAGATCCTCAAACGATCATAAGTGTAAAAAATTGATTTATTTGGGCCAACTGTATGGTTTTAAATACCCCAAAGGAAAGTGTAACCAAAGAGTAAAGTCATCGGTATATTTCTTTAAGAGTTCAAGGGCTTACACTTCCCAGACATTAGGCTTAAGTCCATATAAAAATTATTTAGACAATTATTTCTCATTGATGATTTTGTTCCTAATCAGAAAGTGCTGCTCAGATGTAAGACTTCAGATCTTGGTCTCCAATACTGTAGTGCCCACCTGTAGCTAAGGGAGATAACCCGCTATTGTTATAAAATGATAGATAAATTTTTCTCTCCTTATCTAGAAGCCTTTGAGAGGGAACTGACACTGAGTCCAACTACTCCAACAGTTATCAAAATGTCTGAAAGCAAATCCTGAATCCATCACTATAGAGTCCAGCCTTAGCAGAAAAAAAAAATGAGGAGGAACCCAATAGAGGGATGCTTTTGGAAGCCCTTGTCAAGAAATTCCAATTGACTCTCATATGAAAATTTGAAAATTGTCCTGTTCTGACTTTTTCCTAGTTCCCTGTCTAGAACTTGTAATGCTAATTACTCTTGCATTTACTCCTTCACATCTCTTATTCACCAGTCAAGGGCTTTCTTTTCCCCCTACAGATAAGAGTTATGCAATTTCGGAGTCTTTTATATAGGCCAACTGAAGGGGTACTCCAATAGCCTCACCCTCTTTCCCTGTTCAGCATGGAAGAAGCCAGAGCAGTCTGCATCCTGATTCTCTATCTGCAAGTTGGGTAACCTCTTCAGAGGATGATGTGATAAGAATAGGAGGTAGGAATTGGCTAGGAAGTTAGGGTAAAAGGATCCCAAAGAAAAGTAGCCAGTTTCTTGGCTAAAAGTCACAATGTTCTTGGTCCTCTTATCAACATACTCCATTCCAAAGGCCAAAAATGTTGAAAGTATTTGGGAGCTTTTATCTAATCCTTAAAAGAATTTAGGGCTACCTCTTCAGAGGGGGAATGTTACAGTAGCAAAAATCCCCACAAAAAAGAAGAAAGAGTACATGAAGTTATCAGAAAAAAGTGATGGGGAGATATGGGAGGAGTTGGAGGGGAGGGATTGGGCATGGGTTTGATCAAAACACCTTTTATACATGTATGAAATTCTCAATAAATTATTTAAAAAAGTTGAGTAAAATAGCTAATGTCAGTCAACATTTATTCAATACATTCTAAACACTCTATGGCTTTGCTTATCTCCTTATAAATATCATTTTATGTTTTCCAAGTTTATGAGACAGACACTATTATTTTTCACATTTCTTAGATAAAAAGTGAGGGATTGGCAAAGCTAAATAAGAGACCTGAAATTAGTAAGTGACAGAGCTGAGCTTTGAATGCAGGCAGTCTTAGAGCAGATCTGGAGTTGTTCTGGGATGAACTAGGTTATCATTGCTACTGTATTACCTATGGCACTTGGTTACATGGTAGAGGAAATTAGGGAGCTATAGACAGCTAATGGATGTGAGGGGAGGGAGAATAACTTCCCCCTGTGCTTTCTAGTTGCCCTTGCTCAGGAAAATACCCTATCACCTAGGCTTGTGCAGGGAATCCTGGTTAATGCATGGGCCACAAACGGACAAAAGGACATAAAAATAGGAGGGGAACTTGCTGGGAACAAGAAGGGATTTATTGGGAGGAGGAAGGGGATAAGAGAGGACAATGGGGAAGAATATAATCAAAGTTCATTTTATATATGTAATGAAATTATAAAGAATAAATTAAAAATCTGTAGAACTATGCACATAGGAAAACTTAATTTTGGGAAATCTACTGTGTTGTGTTTAGAGTCATATGTGTGCTTGTGTGGTTGCTTTCTGAAAGGAGATTGGAAGGATGGAGTAACTTCTAGATTTAACTTTATTTTTTGCATTTAAAATGATGAATACATATTTATTCATGCTGATTTTATAATTCAAAAGATGAAATTACTCTACAGCTTCATTTCCTAGAGAATCAGAGTTGTGTACATAAATTTATTTCTGTGCATATGTGGGAGACAGACTTGAGCCTAGGGTGATATTGCAACTGTCAGGGTCACGTGGTTTCCAGGAATCCAGGCTCTGTAATCTGAAACCCAGTATGCTTATGAGGCATCCTACCCGCTATTCTGTGATAGGACAGTAAGTCTGTTATGCTAATAGGATGCTGTCTATTATACTAATAAGGTATCCTACTTGCTGATGCTAATAAGGTATCCTACTTGCTGTACTGTGATTGGACCACTACCCCTATATAAGCTTGTGCCTTCCTGCAATAAAGCAGACTTGTGTCACTGAACCTGGTCTCCTATGTCTGAATGCAGCTCTGCTGACACAGTCTCCTCACCAGCCCTGAAGTCCTGGACCGGGCAGAAGCAGTGACGACAGGAGGTAGCACATGGCAAGCAAAAGAGCTGCCTCAGCACCGGGAGAGCAGAAGAGTGGCCTCAGCCCAGGGAAGGCAGAAGTATGGCCTCAGCCCAGGGTGAGCGGAGGAGCAGCCTTGATGCCTGTGAGAACAAAGAAGCGGCACCCACAAGAATGGAGGAGCGGCTGCCGCTGGTGGTAATCTCATGCATAGACTTATATTTGCACTGTAAACACATATGTCGATCCTATTAATCAAAAGTGTTACCTCCCCCAAAGTGTTACAGCAGGTTATATATCTTTCTCTGAGTTTTCTTTTCCATTTATGATAATTTTTATGGTGTCATATAGAAACTGAGATATGGGATGCCAAATTGGAATTTAGGGATATTGAAAATTGTGGTAGATATTCTCAACCTTAGACAACTACAATTCATTCCACTTCTGGGTTAAGCACTCACTTTAATCTCTGGACTTTTCTTTTCACTAGCTTTTTAAATACAAACTCCCAGGATAGTTTTCCTTGACAAATGTAGGCTATATGACTGTATTGGAGCCTTAACCTGGAAGTCTCTGTGTGGTGTTTCTCATGGGCAGTAGCACCTTCTTCCTATTTAGCTGGATATGATAACATTTCATTTTTATGTATTGTGAAGGTCATTTCATTTCCATATAGATGATGATGTGTGCAGATGTGCAGATATTTGTGCACAAGAGTATGTTTATGTGTGCTCATGGGCTATTTCTCCCTTACCTAACTTTGACATTTGGAGACTCAAAGACAGCTGATTGAAACTTTGCCAAACCCCTCTAAAAGTAGTTATTATTATCACTCACAAAAAATTAGGGAAATTACATTTTATCAGTGGGGTTTTTATCATCAGGTAGAGCCTGGAAGGATAAGAATAGTTGAGCACATTCTCAAGTCCTTTAAATCTATCACTTCACATTAGGATGCATTTATTGCTTTTGTTGAATAGACACAAAGTAAATACTATCTCTGTCTCAGCTTCTCCACTGGAATTTTCTAACTCATGAACATTTGTGCTGTCAGGTTGCTTTTCCTTCCCTTGGTATGCTGGATAGCTTTAGTGTCAACTTGACACACCTGGGTTGAGGGAGCCTCAATTGGGGAACTTCCTCTATTGGACTGGCCTGTGGCCATGTCTGAGGGCATCTTCTTGATGAGTGACATGGAAGGACCCAGCCCACTGTGGGTGGTGCCACGCCTCGGCAGGTGGCCTGTGTTGCATAAGAAAGCAGGCTGAGCAGGGGCCAGGGGAGCAAGCCAGTAAGCAGTGTTTCTCCATGGCCTGTGTTCCAGCTCCTGCCTCCAGGTTCCTGCCTTGAGTTCCTCCTACCTTGGGCTCCTGGATGAACTGTGACCTGGGAGATGTAAGATAAAATAAACTCTTTCCTCCCCAAGTTGGTAGTGGTCAGAGTGTTCTGTCGCAGCAATGGAGAGACAAACTAGGACACTTGGTAAGCAAACACTCATTCAGGGTCCTTGTTTTAGTCACTTGCACATGAAATGAAGGGTTAGAAATTTATAATCCATGAGGGAATGAGAACCAGCTAAGTCTTACTGGGCAGGGTCTATGCAGTCACATGTTTAGCCGGCACAGTAGCACTATAATATAAATACCATTTTTCTCCTTTTACAAAGGAGGGAACTGTAGTTCAGAGTCACAGAGCAGGTAAGGGGTACCTAAAACAAACCTAAGAAATTATGACTCCATATTCTGTTTTAAGCTCTTCTAATTTTGCCCAAACCACACACATTTATAGAGAACTAAGCTTGTGTTCCTCTGCGAGCAAATGTCCTCTTGCTCCTGGATCCCTCAAGGCTCCAGGCTGACCCACGCCTTCTATTGTATCATTTGCCCTGGATCTGTCTTGGGCTTGGGTTTTTAGAATCCTACCTGTTTGTATCTACCCTCATCATTTTCAGGGTTAAGGCAAACACATCTGCAGTGGTTGATGTAGAGCAGTCTCGAGATACATTCTGCTTAGTAATTCTTTGGGATACTCTCTTTAGCATTGAATCCCCCCCTTTCTGCCTCATCTTTGTTCTCATTTCTGATGAGAGATATCACTCAAGTCTCTTGCCTCCATAGAAGGTGATATCTTAGTCCAGTTTTTCTTTACTGCTTTTTTTTGAGACAAGACCTCCCTGTAGCCCCAGCTGGCCGAGAACACACTATGTATACCAGGCTGGCCTTGATCTCACACAGATCTGCATTCCTCTGCTTTCTGAGTCCTGGAACTAAAGGCATGTGCCACCACATCCACCCAGATTCCTACTTATTTTTATTTGAAAACGTTTCAGGGCATCTTTCAACCATCAGATTCTACCTTGAACACAATACACACATCTTTAAGCTTCTCTCCATTCCTGACCCATTTCCTATTTCCGCTTCTCTTTATAATCACTTGTTTCTTCATTCTCTCTCTCTCTCTCTCTCTCTCTCTCTCATATTCAGAGTTAGAATTTCAAACTATTGTTTTTGCTGATGCTTAGATTAGCTGTAATTAGCCAGTTTTTGTAAATGCTACTATTAACACATGAAGAGACAATGTCTTCTGCACTGTTAGGACAGTATAGATTCTCTGAGAGTATTACTTGACTTATTATAGACCTCGAGGTTTGTATGCTGCTCGCCTCTGTCATTTTTGTATCACAGGACTGTGCTTGTCAAATTCGTACAATTCCAGAGATAATGAACTTTTTTCAGGCTCTCTAGCCCCTTGGGGAAGGGCCATGACTTAGAAAATTCTTCCATCATGAGCTGAAGATTACCTTCTTAGTTTTGATAGACAATGGTATAATAACTGCATATACAGAAAGCAATTTAGTTTTTATAACCTTCCATGATACTGGTAATAGAATTCAGTCACAGAGTACGGAATCATCTAGACTGATGCGAGTAGAGTCCAGTTTGAGAGTGTGCTCTCTTAACGACTGCATGGTCTTCACTGTCTTGGTCCTCTGCTCACACAATTTCATGGAGAACATTGTTTCTGTTCTAACCAGGGTGCTATACCCTTTAAGACTGTGCCCAGCACTAAGCAAGTGCCTTAGAGAAAGTGCCTCTGTATATGATATTTTACCAAAAGAGGAAATGGAAAAAGTACAGGAAAAGATGTTTATGGGCTTTTTTAGATGAAATAGAAAAGATAGGATTAGGAAAAAGGAGGAAGATCACAAGACATCTCTATTGTCAGTGTTACCAAGGACCCCTCAGCCTGCCTACCTGTGGAATTGATGGGGGACAGTCAGAGTCATGACCAGGCTTGAGGGACCACCAGGTAGTTAAGATCAGGTTCCAATTTTCTGAAGAAGGAGCCTCCTGAAGGTCTTATCTAGGCTCAGAAAAGGGAGCTGATGATAGGAAAGGAGGCCCAAAGGGGAAGATCTGTCTGCATGCCAGATCCCTGAGAGGTTTGGTTCTGAAGTTCTTCCAGGAAAGGAAAACATTTCTGGTACTCTTTTTGGGCTCTGTGAGAAACCTGGGCTCCAGGGGTGTCACCTGTAATACTGACTGTACCAGGGACTCTCCAGTCACCCCACTTGGCCCAGAGACTCAGGTTGACAGTCTCTGCTCCCTATTATCACTCCAAATCCTGCTACCAACACTTACCAGTGACCCCCACCTCTTCCTGACGTTTGCCTTCTATTTAGAATTCACCTATCCCCAGTCAGCTGCACACTAGGGACTCTCCTGTGTTCCATATGACCCAGAAACCCAGCTAGGCTGCCCCACCTACCTGCCATCACCCCAAAGCCCCAAGGCCAGCTCCGTGCCATCACCAAGAATGTATAAATGGCTATGTGTTAACCTCAACCTCTGTAGGCAATCCCAGAAACCTTCCCCCTTCCAGATAGCAACACCCAGAGCCTGTACTACCCACCACATAGCCCAGGGACTATGAGCAACCCTGTTAGCAACCTCCAACCTGGCCTCAACCCCATCCATCTCCACTAGAGGTTGTTATTACATCCTCCCGTTGGCCACCAGGGAGCACTCCTCACTCCCAATGTGGCCCCCAACTCCTACCACTATCACTTGTAGAACAATGTCAGCCTTTCACAGACTTCTGAAGACTGGCAGTGAGAATCTGCTAACTCCACAAAAGGTTTGCTCTTGGGATCAGAACTTCATATATCTCCAGGTGTGTTAGCAAACATGTCTGATACCCCACCCACACATCCACAATCAGAATTAACATAAGATTGAACACTAATTATTCAGCTGGTCCACGTCATGACACAGCGAGATAACAGCAAACACCCATGAAACAAATGTGGGAGACCAGATATCCATACCAGGAAACACCATCAATGACCTAATTCAGATGCCTATGTCCAATTGCAAAAACATAAAGAATATGAATAACCAAACCAATACTTATAAATAAATCAGTACATCCACTGCAATATCCCCTGAAAAGAGCAAATTACATGAGGCACAAGACAATGATTTTAAAACTGCGATTATAAATATGTTCAACAAACTCAAAGAGGACATGCATAAATTCTAAAATGAAGACTGCAAAAACACAAACAGCTGAATGATGTAGAGAAAACAATCCAAGATATGAAAATAGAATATTATAAAGAAATAGGATTTCTGAAGAAAAGCTACATTGAAACAAAACTTTAAATAAGAAATCAGTGGAATACAAAACTCAGTGAAAAGCCTCACCAATAGAATGAGTCACATGAAAGAGAGAAGATGAAGCCTTGAAGAAAAGATAGTGGAATTGGATCATTCAAAGAAAATGTAAAAGACATAGAAACGGGAGGTACAATAACTTTGGGATACTATAAAAAGATAAAATCTATGAATCAAGGTATAGAAGTAGAAGAAACCCAGGTCCAAGGCACAGAAAATGTTTTCAACAAAATCATAGAGGAAAACTTCCCAAATCTAAGGAAGGAGATACCTATCAAGATCCAAGAGGCATACAGAATACCAAATACACAGGACCAGAAAAGAAATTCCCCAGGTCAAATAATAGTTAAAACACTAAATGTACAGAACAAAGAAAAGATGCTAGAAGCTGCAAGAAAGAAAGAACAAATCACATATAAAGGCAGGCCTATCAGAATAACATCTGACTTTTCAGTGGAGACTCTGAAAGCTGGGAGGGCATGGACTGATTTTTCTATAAAGTCTTAAAGACCACAGGTATCAACCCAGGCTGTTATACTCAGTAAAACTATCACTCATAATAGGAGAAAGAAAACTTTTCAGGATAAAAACAGATTTAGTAACTTTACATCTACTAAGCCAGCACTATAGAGGATACTAGATTACTTCCCACTGAAGAGAAGATTAAACACACCCAAGAGAGCAAAAGGAATAAATAATAATTACAGGACAGTTAACCAAAAAATGCAGAAGAAAACCATACCACCAAAATAAAATGACAGGTATTAATAAACATGGGCTAACAATAATTATCAATATTACTGGTCTCAATTCTGTAATAAAAAGATACAGACTAAATGATTGAATTAGAAAACAGGATCCATTTTTGCTGCCTCTAAGAACCATACCTCACCATCAACGATCAACATCACATTAGGGTAAAAGGATGGGAAAAGATATTCCAAGAAAACAGAAATAAGAAACAAGCAGGCAGAGCTAATATCGGTCAAACTAGACTTTGAACTAAAACTAGTCAAAAGAGATAAGGAAGGATATTTCATACTCACTAAAGAAAAAATCCACCAAGGAGACATTATAATCCTAAACATACATGCTCCAAACACAGGGGAAAGCAATTTCACAAAAGAAACACTCATATCTAAAATCACACAGTGGCTCCAACACAGTGATAGTGGGTAACTTCAATACCTCAGGGTCACCAATAGACAGATCATCAAGACAAAAAGGAAATAGAGAAACTCTGGAGTTAAATGACACCCTAAATTAAATGAACCAAACAGACATTTGCAGAACATTCCACCCAAACACAAAAGAATACGCTTTTTCCTCAACAGTACATGGAAAATGAGTGTAAGTCTCTCATTACTATTATAATTGACAACAACACAATGAAGAATTCTCTATTAAGCAGTGGCCACACAGGTGTAATTTGTGTGGTAATATGTGGTAATAATAGTAAATGATCTTCATCTTACAGGAACATGATTTGATAGTGCCCCCCTTTACAGTTTCCTATATTTCTGTATTTGAATTCTGGTCAGGAGTGGTGCCAAGACTGTTTACTTGACAGTGTTAAATCTTCTAGAGTATTCCTCAATTTCTGACAGAGTGAGGACTGTGTTTATAAAGATGGCTGCTTTATAGTCTTGGTTCACAGAGTGTTTAAACTGGGTAGCACCTCGCAGTTTTCTATGGTGAACACATGGTATAATTGAGAACTAAAGCTTTGGTTTTAAGATCCTAAGATCTTGAGGTTTTTATTTTTTAAATTTTCATAGCGCAGCTAAACATATCCTATTTGATATCCTTTGACATTTTCAGCTCATGAAAGAAGTTTAGTGAGAATTCCGGACATGCAGAAAAACAAAGAATTAAGAGGACTATATTAGTGCTGGGTGAGAGAGAGTTGATTTTCTTTAAGGGAGTGACTCTAGATAGGCTGACTAGACTCCAGGGGATGAACTTGCACTGAAAGTCATCTGGGTACAAAAGTTTGACTGGATAGACCACGACATATGTGGCTCATGAAAGAAGTTTAGTGAGAATTCCGGACATGCAGAAAAACAAAGAATTAAGAGGACTATATTAGTGCTGGGTGAGAGAGAGTTGATTTTCTTTAAGGGAGTGACTCTAGATAGGCTGTCTAGATTCCAGGGGATGAACTTGCACTGAAAGTCATCTGGGTACAAACGTTTGACTGGATAGACCACGACATATGTAACAGAGTGTATAAAATCTGGTTGGGGGGCCTATAAAGGGTCCAGTTCGGGATCTAAATATGATTAAGATTTTTTTGTATGAAATGCACAAAAACTCAATAAAATATACATTAAAAAGAGGAATTTTATACTGAGAATTCACTATCATGAAATTAATGCTGAAACTTGGTGAGATCAGTGAATAGTTTTGTAGTTGCCTCTAATTTTCCAATTTTTATTCTCTTTTTTTCTGAAATTGAACAAATCTCATCCACAGGCCTTTTTACTGTTTTTCAGATACATTACCATATCTGCTTCCTCTGTACTGATGTTTCTACCATTTCAAATGTTCTGTCTAGTTTTTAATATTTTGACTCTTTCTTGTCAACATTGAGTTCATTTTTTGAGTTTACAAGATGATTTCTAAAAATACTTTATTTTTATTTTATGTGTATAAGTGTATTGTCTGCATGTATGTAAGTGCACCCATGTCGTGCAATGTCTGCAGAGGTCAGAAGATGGCGTTGAATCCTCTGGAACTGGAGTTATGGATGATTGTTAGCTGCCATGTGGGTTCTGGGAATTGAACCTGGGTCCTCTGTAAGAACAGCTAGCGCTCTTAATCACTGAGCAATCTTTCCAGCCCCCACAAGATGGTTTTTTAAAGTTATTTATTTATTAATCACATACTTAGAAGAAGCATTTCATTACAACAGCATTGACATATTCAGTAACAATTTCCTGAGCTAAGATGCATCTCTTTCAAAATTGGCTGTAAATTTTTAGGTTTGCAGCTGAATTATTATAGTTATACAATATTGTACTCAGTATAAACCCTATAAGATATAAAATAAATGAGGTTTTAACCTTTAAAAAAGATCTCCATTTCATTAAAAAAAAATACTGTTTCCTACAGAAAGACTCATTTTTAATGCTACTAACATTCAAATGTTTGCACATGTGTCTCTAATCTCTATATATCTGATTATTACTAGTCACAGTCAGTTACACTTGGTTCCTTGGCACCTGAATATGGATATGAAGTCATAACAGCTTCATTTTTTAATTTCAAACATTTTTTTTTATAATCTCACTAACAGTGCACATGGTTTTCTTCTTTCCCCACATCCTCTCCAACGCTGGCTGTCTGATAGCACCTAGTCTAACAAGTGTGAGAAATATGTCAATAT
>NW_008331486.1:515620-517220 GCF_000622305.1 Nannospalax galili | reverse complement strand
TTCGACTATACACCCACTTCCCAGATGGTACCCTCCCATAGCCTCCCTCCCGCCACTAAAGCCCTTATACTCTGATATCACTGCTATTGTCTGCTGCATTGTCGGTAATCCAGCCAATCCCCACTACTTGCCCTTCTGGTGAATATAGTCAGCCTATCTAGAGGTCTTTGTTTTCTATATTCCTTTAGATAAGATTGGGGTCTGCTGTTCATTTTCCCAGTTCTATGCTGGGTTACTATCTGGGAGTCCCTTTGGCCACCCTTGCTAACAACTCAAAAGAAGGTATCTCCTATCTGGTGTTGTGCTTATTATGTAGCCTTTAGGTATGCATATGGACTCCTAAGAAATTATATTGTCCCCTTTAACCTTTGGTTATACTTTCCTTTTGGGTGTTTAAGGCCATACAGTTGGCCCAGATAAACCAATTTAGTTTTACTTTAAAGGTCGTTTGAGGATCTGTTCCTCAGGGGTCCCATGGGCTTGGGAGGGGCCCTTGGCTCCTTTCTTTTACCACTTCCGCCTATGTGAAGATAGGTCAAAGGTCCTGCTTGAACATGGTTGGCTTTTCTTGGAAGCATGGAGGAAATGATTCCTCTTTGTTGACCCTCCTCTTTGTAGACTGGACACTGGTTCAAGTCCATCTGGTGGGGTCTCCTTGGTCTCCTTGATCAAGAGGATCCACCATAATTACAGGACATTTTGAGAGATACTCATAGTCCCCTGGAACTAGTCGACCTAGGAGGGCAAGGAGTAAAAAGTGTCCTTTATGTCCCTCTGACCAAATTACTATAGGCTTCAAAGTATGTCTGTTAAACATCTAAGAAGGTTAGTTCCACCAGTCTGGTATGTTTAATTACTGTATGTCATGTAGTTACCTCTTGGGCAAAGACCAGTTGTTCTCAGATAAACCTTACCTAGACATATATTTCTAGAACTACTATGTATAATTTGTCAGTAGGTTGTAGGAGTAATATGATTCCCTCTGGTTTTCAAAACGAGCTAGGCATTATTTATCTCTTGCATTGTCTCACCCCTCCATTGTGGTTTTCCCACTTGAGGTGCCCCCCATTTCCCCCACCCCCTATCTCCCTTACTAATACCCTTCTCCTATGGTCCTACCTCTCTTGAGCTCCTTATTTCCCTTTATCCCCTAGGTTCCTTATATACCCTTCCCTCCCCTCTCCCTTAACTAACCCAATTTTTATCCATAGCTCCCTAATAAGGCCTGTTTCCTATTGATATTCTCTTCCAGTTTCTTTCTTTTCCTTTACCTCCCTGTTTCCTTTCCATTATTCTGGTTCCTGTAATTATGTCTGGATACATATTCACTTATCAGGGTTTGGTTCTAGGATCCACATATGAAGGAGAACATATGTTGATTTTTTTCTGAGTCTCTGTTATCTCACTTAGTATAACAGTTTCTAGTTCCACCCATTTACCTGATTTCATCTTTTTTTTATTGCTGAGTAAAACTACATTGTATAAATGAACCACAATTTCATTTTCCACTTGTCAACTGAGGGACACTTAGGTTGCTTCCATCTTTTAGCTATTGTGAAAAGAGCAGCAACAAACATGGATGTACAAGTGTCTCTGCAAT
>NW_008331486.1:514659-515191 GCF_000622305.1 Nannospalax galili | reverse complement strand
AGGCTTTACATTGAGGTCTTTGAGCCATTTGGAATTGACTTTTGTGCAGGGTGAAAGATAGGGGTTTAGTTTCATTCTTCTACAAGCGGAGATCCAGTTTTGCCAGCACCATTTGCTGAACATGCTGTCTTTCCTCCAGTGAATATTCTTGGCACCTTTGTCAAATATCAGGTGACTGAAATTGCATTTACTCATAGTTGGGTCTTCATTTTGTTCCACTGATCTATGGGTCTATTCTTGTGCCAGTACCATGTTGTTTTTATGACTATAGCTCTGAAATACAGCTTAAAATCTGGTATAGTAATTCCTCCAGCATTGCTCTTAGTGCTCAGGTTGTTTTGGCTATCCAAGGTCCTTTGTGTTTCCATATGAATCTGAGGATACTTTTTTTCAAATTCTGTGAAAAATGTCATGGGGATTTTGACTGGCATTGTGTTGAATCTATATATGACTTTTGGTAGGATAGCCATTTGCATAGTATTAATTCTTCCAATCCGTGAGCATGGGAGGTCCTTCCATAGTCTGATGTCTT
>NW_008331486.1:512279-513138 GCF_000622305.1 Nannospalax galili | reverse complement strand
GGGCTTTCATTTGTATATGACTTGGTTTTTTTTTGCTGCTTTCAGTATTCTCTCTTTGTTCTGTACATTTAGTATTTTTACTATGATATGTCATATCTTTTCTGATCCTGTCTATTTGGTATTCTATGTGCTGCCTGTATTTTTATGGGAATGTCTTTCCTTAATTTTGGGAAATTCTATACAACAATCCTGTTTAAGATCTGGTCAATACCATTAACCTGGAATTCTTCTCCTTCCTCTATTCCTATAATCCATAGATTTGGTCTTTTCATGGTGTTCCACATCTCTTGCATATTCTATTCCTGTCTGTTTAGTGTTCTATATGCTTCTTGTATTTGTATGGACATGTATTTCATTAATTTTTGGAATTTTTCTTCGAGGATTCTATTGAAGATCTGGTCCATGCCATTTTCTTGGCATTCTTCTCCTTCCTGTATGCCTATGATTCGTAAGTTTGATCTTTTTATGGTGTCACACAATTCCTGCATATTCCATTTTTATGATTTCTTACATTTTTCATAATCTTTGCTTGAGTGGTCTAGTTCGTCCACTTTATCTTTTAGACTTGATACTCTGTTTTCCATTTCATTCATCCTATTGGTAAGGCTTTCTCCTGTCGTTTCTAATTGGCATACTGAGTATTTCACTTCCTTCTTCATTTCAGCCTGAGTATTCTTCAACATTTCTTACTCTTTTCTGAATTCATTCAGAAGTTTATCCCTATCTTCCTTCAGTTCTTTGATTTGTTTGTGTGTTCTTTAAATTCACTGAATTCTTTTTATCATGTTTATAATAGTTCTTTTGAGTTCAATGTCCTGCATTATCTCTAAAGGGATCTCATTGTACTCCTCTAGAGGAC
>NW_008331486.1:478134-512093 GCF_000622305.1 Nannospalax galili | reverse complement strand
CTTTGTGGTTTACTTTTTGGGCATGAAAAGCTGGTTCCTCTAAGTTTCTGGTTCTCTCCTTTGATTTTATATTGGGAGTGGCCAGATTCCTTTTGTTTTCAGGAGTTCCCACAGAGGCCCAAGTCAGATGAGGATCAGATGCTCTCAGGCTTTCTCCTAAGGTCTGGATCCCTCCAGGAAAGATTTTGGCCTCAGGAATTTGGGGGTTGAACTGGCCTGGGATCTGGGCCCAGGAAAGATGCTGGTGTAGGGCAGCTAGTGGCCATGCCACCCAGAGATGGAAAGGAAGATGGGGGCAGGAAGCAGCCCCAAGGGCCTCTGGGGACTGCACTGAGGAGCTGGGTTGGTCTGGATGCAAAGGACCAGGAAGAGGAAAGGTCAGCCCCAGCATCCAGGAAAGAGGCTGGTCGGTCATGCAGACCCAGTGAAGCAGAGGGAGGTGAGGGCGAGGCTAGGCCTGAGGGCTCCTGGGGACCCAAAGAGGAACTGAGTTTTTCTGGATGAAAAGCATCAGGAAGCAGTAGTGGTTCCCCAGGTGTCTGGAGCACCAAAACAAGGAATGGGACAGGACCCAGGCTAGGAGGAGAGACCAGCAGGGGAGATGGGAGGGTGAATGAGGCTGGGGAGTCAAGGCGTGGAGGGCTCCACTTACTTACCCCGGACAGAGGCCTGCTCATAAGAGACAGGCCTGTGTGTCGTCCAATATGGTTTTTTAATTAAATATTTTTACTTTTTGAGAATTTCATACATGAGAACCATATTTATATCACTTCTGCCCATGTTCCCCCCTTCTACTCCTTCCATATCCCCCCACCCCTTCTAATTTCCTAACTTCTTTATTGTTACATATATATGCATGTCTATCCACATATATGTATGTATAAATAGCTTACTGAGTCCATTTAATGGTGCTCATATGTACAGATTTTTAAGGGTGACTACTTGGGTAGGATAACCTATCAGGAAACTCATCCCTGAAGAAAAGAAATTCTCTCTTACACAGTCATTCTTTAGATTGACTTCAGTTTATTCTTTCATGATGTAGTTTTAAAAATTTGTTAAATTGAATTTTTGTGTATTTTATACAGAACATCTCAACCAATCTTAATCATCTTTATACCCCTTTCCCCACTGGCACTGCCCTGTAGCCTCCCCACTGGAATTCATAACCCTGTCATTTGTGTTAAGGCTTATTGTGTCCAGTTAGTGACCCAGATGTTCCTCAGTGGAGGTTCATCTACTCAGGTCTAGTCAGCCCATCTGGAGTCCCTCACTTTAGGAAGATCAGCTCTTCTTCACTGAGCAGTGATCAGTTGCCAATATTTCTTCAGCTAAGATTGGGGTCTGCAGTCTACTTTCCCAGTTCTATGATGGGTTTTTGCCCCTTGAGTTTGCATGGGTCTTGTGCATGCTGACACCTTTGCTGTAGATTCATATGAACAGGGCGCCAGGAGCTTGTAGGTCTCTATTTCCATATGGTCATGCACCTCCTCCTTGACTCTTACAATCTTTCCACTCCTTCTTCCACAATGTTCCTTGAGCCCTGGGTCCTGTCCAAGGATCAGCGTTCTGCAGAATCTTAATCTTTATGCTTTGGCCATTTGTGATCTTTTGTGTTCCTGGGCCTCTGTCACGAGGGAGCTTCATTTATGAGCATTGAGATATTCGTTACTGTCCTCTATTACTCCCTGTTCTATTAATTAGTGACCTGCTTATCCCTGTTCTATGTTTCAGGATCCCTAGGCGTAGAGGTTGAACTGTACATGTGCCACTTAGACTTGGGCAATTCACAGACAATGTCTGTGTATGACCAGTTGTGGTACTCTGTAATACACTCTGGTGCAAAAAAGCTTCTTTGATGGGTTATGATTGGGATATTTTTCTGTAAACAAAAGGATACATATTTCTCACATAGTAAGACATTACATTAGTCTAGGGATGTGACGGTCTTGGGGTTTTCTCTAAGATGTATGACCTCTCCATCCATGTGCATTTTACTATGTTTACAGTACCATACACGAGTTTCCTCCCACTGAGTGGGTTTTTAGTCCAATTAGGTAGCTGTTGATTGCCCCCAAGATAAAGTGCCACTACTGCACCAAGATGTATTTTTAAATTCACACTATGATTATGTAATTTATTCTTCTAAGTATTGATTAATTTATAACTTCCTGGTGTAGGGCCATGGGCAGGTTTATTGAAGAACTATTTGAAAATACCTTTAACCCACATGCATATTTGCCATTCTGTTTAGTATGACAAAAATGGTTTTCTTGAAATCTGGATTCCTAGTAACACATACCCTGAGATAGACCATATATGTAGTCAAGACCACTGAGAGAAATGAAATATTTTGCTTCCAAGTCAGTACTCTTTTGGCACCCATCATCATTCCTCATTATTTATTTCAATGCCATGTTGAAATTTGTAGATAGAAGGGATGACCCGATAATGGCTTATGTCGTCTCCCAATAATGATATACCATTTTGATGTTTCTACGAGTGAACTCTGTCCCTTAATTTCCTCAAGCCTCTCTTCATGTCTTTGTTCCTCAGGCTGTAGATGAAAGGATTCATCATAGGAGTCACTACTGTGTACATAACTGTGGCTATCCTGTCCTTCACCACTGAGTACATGGACAGGGGCCTAAAATAGACATAGATGACACTCCCATAGAACAGAGCCACTACGGTGAGGTGGGAGCCACAGGTAGAGAAGGCTTTCCATTTTCCAGCTGCAGAGGGAATTCTGAGCACAGATTTCTTTTGAGAATTCTCTGTTCAATTTCATGGCCCATTTTTTGTTTGGGATATTTGTTTTCTTGATGTTTAATTTTTTGAATTCTTTATGCATTCTAGTTACTAATCTTCCATGAGATGTATAGGTGGCAAAGGCTTTCTTCCACTCTGTAAGCCAATCCTTCATTTGGTTAGTCATTTTCTTTGCAGTACAAAAGCTTTTAATTTCATAATGACCCATTTGTCACCTGTTGTCCTTATTTCCTGGGCAGACAGCGTTGTGGTCTCATAACTACATCGTAGTGTAAAGGGTTGCAGATGGCCACCAGCCGGTCAATGGCCATGGAGGCCAGAAGATAGCTGTCAGTGTTCCCCAGGGCCATGAAGAAATACATCTGAACTAGGCAGCCCACATAGGAGATAGTCTTTGTCTCTGACAGCAAATTCGCTAGCATCTTGGGCACAATGACTGTTGTGAAGCAGATATCCATGAAGGACAAGTTGCTGAGGAAAAAGTACATGGGGGTGTGGAGTCTGGAGTCAGAGTGGATGGCCAGGATAATGAGCACGTTTCCCACCACGGTGACCAGGTACATGATGAGGAAGATGGCAAAGAGGGGTTTCTGCATCTGTGGGTTGGAAGAGAGACCCAGCAGGATGAAGTCTGAGGTGCTGCTGCTGTAATTATCTGTTTTCATGTCTCTGGGGGATGGTTTAGGGAACTCCTGGAAAGATGTGGACAAATTGATAAGGATATCTTCTCTCCTAACCTCAAAGCTGTTAACAAAATCCCATGGCTATTTGTTAGGACTTTAAAAAATATGACCGTTTGGGAAATTATAGAAAAACAACAACGTTGAATAAGGACAAATTAGAAAATTCAAAATTATCTCTTAAATTAGAAAATGAAACTTCTCCTTATGTTGTTATCAATTTCTATGTCTGAGTTCTTCTTGTTTCCCTGTCTAAATATTCTCCTTTTTTCTTGACTAAGTCTTCAGCTTCTTTTCACGTTGACTTTAGAGACAAGGATGCTGATTTCTTCCTCGAATCAGAATGCTTTCCTACAGTCGTCCTCATCAATGATCCTCATTCGAGATCTTCTTTTCCCTGAGTTCTGGAGTGGTTGTGATCATGTGGATAGTTTAGTATTGAGCATCAGAATTAGTCAATGCTATTTGTTAGCCACACGGTTTAGATAAGAACTCCTTAGACCTTCAGAGCAAAACCTGATTAATGTTTGACATTTTTTATTGGAGTAATACTGTATGAATTCTTTAACTGTGAACTTTTGGTACAGCCATGTCTCGCACTGTAGAAATACAAGAATGGCTTATGTTACTGAAATTAGTTACTTAAACATGTTACTATTTTCTGATTAGCAAACTCTCATGTTCTCATGTGAATCATTTCAATATTAGAATAAAATGGAATTTAGAATTTTAGAATCCGATTTTCATCTGTGTTGTAGAAATGATAAGACAAGGACATCCCCCCACCCCCACTAAAATACTCTGCTCAGGTGTTTTAAGCTGATGGATCATGAAAACCAAAGAAATGGGACACATGCTAGTCATCCATCAGTGGATGACTAAATAAAGGAACTGAAGGTGCATATTCACTGTGTTATTCAGATGTATAGAGAAGCAGTATCATGTCATTTGCAAGAAAAAGGGTGGACCTTAAGTAAAACAGACAGAATGACAAGCACTGTGTATTTTCTTCCATATGTGAAATCTAGAAAAAAAGAAGACATGAAATTGGATGGAGGCTGGTAAGGAAATTCAAGACAGTTATCTAAAAACTGTTTGCAGACTTACGAAGCTTTCAGTAAACTGTCTAGATATAAGGTAAATATAAAAATATTAATATGTTCCCTTTTCTTTGTGGTCAGGGGCTTGGAATACATTTGAGGCTGACCTCGTGCTAACTCTTTAGTATAGACTGGCCACGAAGTCACAATCTTCCTGCGTCCATTTACCAAGTGCTGGGATTACATGTGTTTCACACAAGCAAGAGAGGAAAATAGCGAGAATGACAAAGTACTGTACTCACAGAATTTGACAATAGTACTCTAAGAAACTACAAGCAAAGCTAAAAGGGGCCAGAATACAAACAGTTGACTCACAGGATGTGTCTGCAACATAGCTACTTAAGTATACATATGGCAAGATTTCCAGCCTCATTGTTAACCAGAAAATGCAAATTAGATTTTTACATTACAATTTTTACACATCGGACTGGCAACACTTTTAAAATTACAGTTTCCAAATATAGAGTTCCATGCATACTGTAAGAGGCACATCACTGTGGACCTTTAGGTTGTGTCAGAATTGAAGATCTGCAAATCCTTTATTTATTTATTTTTGAAACAGTCTCCCTGTAGCCCTAGCTGGCCTGGAACTTGCTATGTAGACCAGGCTGGCCTGGCCTTGATCTCACAGAGATCCACTTCCCTCTGCCTCCCTGAGTACTGGGATCAAAGTTGTATGCCATCATGCCCAGCCTGAAAATCCATAAATCTTTATTTAATAATTCTACCTAGGGAAATCTACCCTTTAAAATTGTCATATATGTGTGATACAAAGATGCAAACATACATTTTTTTTCCAGTGTTACTTATAGAAAATCTAACCAATGTGTTCCCACCAAAACCCGAATAATTCAAAGAAGAAACAACCTAAATATCCACATTTAAGTGAACCAATAAACAACATCGTAGGAGATGAATATAGTCAAATATAAGGTCAATGATACACTTGAGTGAAACTGTCATTAGGGAACCCATCACTGTGCACAATGAGTATATGCTAATAAAAATTATAAGAACAATTTTTAGTGTATTCTTATCATTCAATATCATGCTGTCTCTAAAGAAATAAGGTGGTGAGGACCCTGACATTTTACTATTCAACCTATGCCACACACTGTAGCTACATACAGTGCATGTCGTTTTTATATTTTTCCTCCAAATCCTAAGAAACAACAATATTATTATAGCTATTTTATGGATAAAAATTATAGTCAGGCAAATTTAAGCAACTTACCACAGTTAGTAAGCAGTCAAGCTAGCTTTTGAATGCAGGCAGACCTGAGGGCAGAGCTCGAGATATTTCTGGCCAAGCTAGATTACTTCTGTTTCTGTGCTGTCTGTGATATTTGCTGAAATGACAAAAGGAAGCTGACTCTGAGAATGTAAACAGGACAGCCCCACTGTGTAAAGAAACGCACCTCTTGTATATGTTGTGTTTGTTGTCATGTGTGTGCAAATGCGTATGTGGTTGTCTTCTATTTTAGTTTTGAGACAGGGTCTCATGTATCTCCAGTCTAGTTCAAATTTCTTATGTAGCCAAGGACGACACCTTCTTGCCTCATCCTCCTGAGTGCTGGAATTACAAGTGCGTGCCACCATCTTTGGCTTGTGCAGTGTTTAGATTGAACTCAGGGCCTAGTGTGTGCTAGGCAAGTACTTTTCCCATGGAGCTACCTACCCACCCCTGTAGTGAGATTGGAAGGGCAGTGAAAAGTAATTTCCAGATATAACTGTATGTTACATATACTGCCTTTACTATTTGGTTGCTAAAATAAAAATTGTATCTATCTATGGTCTACTCATGATGTTTTGAAATATGTGTACATTGTAGAATGGCAAAATAGAGTTAGCTAATAGAGGTGGGACCTCACATTTTAATGGAAAGATAATAGTGCTTGCAATAAGAAATAATGGACTCTACATAGTTTTATAGTTTAAAAAGTTGCAAGATTTTTATAAAAAAGAAAATCTTTGTGGCTATGATATACTTACGTGGTATACTTCTTACCTAGCATGGACCAGGTACACTTACTACACACACACACAAACACACACACAATTTAATTGTTCAGGATTGGAGAAGGCACTGAATTACACACACACACAAATGCACACATAAATATATTCCTATATTGAAGAATATTGATTTCAGACTTATAGATAATATTGTACTTAGCAATATGTTAGAAACTTTTCCATTAAAAAGGTGAAATTTCTCTGTAATTGTACTTCTTAGAGAACTAGATCTATAGTTGAGTGCATATTTTTAAGGTTTTACTCTCTGCACAGAACTGTATACACATTAGATACAAGATTAGGGTCATATTATCTGTTTATTTTTACCTCCACAGACTGTGAAACATGTATATTTTCCTACAGGTATGAATAAATTATGAAATATGTAATGTTAAATTGGAGCTTATGAACATTGAAATTCTTTATAGTTATATCTAAGCTGAAACAACTTCCTTTCACCTTGCATCTGCTCGATGGACTCATTCTACTTTCTGTGCCTGTTCCTGTTTCTGTGCCCTTTTCCTCCAGGGTCTTTCACCTTCACTCCTTGAGCATTGGCTGCATTGATGTTAATAGGCTGTTGATCACCTCTGTGTTTAAACTTGTAATCAATGGATTTGTTTGATGTTATCAGGGGCAGTGGTTCAGACCTTTTCCATTTCGCTGAACTTAATAACGTGCTACTTTCTGCCTCACTTAGTTGTGTCTTTTGGAAACTCACGTGATGCTTGAGAATGACCCCTCTCTTAAAATCTTAAGATCACATTCTTAGCTACAAAGCCATTTGCTCTCCTTTGTTTCTTGCTTTCAGAGGGAAAAAAGGCAGTAGTGGTCTTGGCCTTCATTCAGCTCTGTTGGATTCTGACAATAGCTCTCAGGCTTCCCAACATCAGTTTGTGTTTGCAGGTTCTGTCTTGGAGCCTTTAATTTAGAAACCCAGCTCTTAGTATCTACCCATTTCTCACTTCCAGTTGTAAGACAAACAGATCTGCAGAGGTGGGTTCATGGACCCCTTAAAGAGATACATTCAGCTTAAGGATTCTGCAGGGTCTTTTATAGGATGAGTTCTTTTCTTTCAGCATTGAAATTTCCAATTTCTGTCTAGTTTTTATTCTTATGTTAGATTAGAGATATAGCTCAGTTCTTTTCTCCCCAGAGAAGGTGATACTTTGTCTAACTTTTATTTCTTACTCATTTTAGGTTGAAAGCTTGTATTAGTGACTTTTCTGTTGCTATGATAGAAACACTGACCCAAGCAATTTATAGAAGGAAGTTTATTTGAGCTTAAGGTTCCAGGGGAATTAGTCTGTCCTGGCAGGGAGGCATGGTGGCTGGAGGTGGCTGGAGCAGGAGCAGCAGAAGCTAAGCTCTCATATCATCACACAGGCACAGGAAGCAAGAGAGCAACTGGCTGTCTGGCAAGGCTTAAGAATTCTCTGAGCCCACCCCCAGTGACATGCTTCCTCCAGGGCAGCCACACTTTCTAAAACCTCCCCAAACAGCGCCACCATCTAGGGACAGAATGTCCAAATACTTGGAGCCTATGTGGGACATTATCATTCAAACCATTGCAAAGCTTTTGGAGGAAGCTTTAGACTCTAAGATGCCTCACTGTAAGCAATCTACCCATTTCTAGGGTGTTCTCAGCTCTTCAGCTCCAATTCTAGTTTCTTCGTTCTTCTCTTGGGAATCACTAGTTCCAGGATGCTCGTCCCTATCTTTTTCTAAAGAATTCTGTGCGTTAAACTTAGAAGTTTTCAGTTCTTCCTGGTGCCTTGCTTAGCTGTGACTAGCCAGTGTTCATTAGTATAGTTGTGAAAATACAGAGTTCAGACTGCCTCCTGGACCTTAGGATGGTGGTCTGAAGACATGGATTCTCATATATCTCCACTTGACCTGAAGATATGGCGCATTAGACCGCTGGACTCTACCTTCACCTTTTACCATTCCAGCATTGGTGTGCTCACAATATCTGGAGGGGCTTAACCTCCTTCTGAGTGGCTCTTATTTAGGATATCCTCACTAGGGGCTGAAATTTTCCCTTATGTGTTTTTGCCATTTGATGGCTTTGTTCTCACCACTTACAACAGAGCCCAGTGAGTCTCACCTGACATTCTTTATGGCAGTAGGTCCTTTAAATCCTAGATGGTGTGGGAGGCTGTTTGGTGCCACTCCTTACTATTGCTTTAATCCTTTCTCTTAAAAGATGGGGAAGAGGTGAAGAAAACCTCTGATATTTATCAACCTTTGAAAATTTTAGCAGCTACATACTGTTTACAGTATGTGCCATGGGGCACAGAAAGCTGAGGTGCAGAAAATCAGCCTCCAACGCCTCATTTCAGAACTAACCATTGTGATAGGTGTTGCTCACGCAGCCTCCTCTCTAGTCAACTTGGACAACTGAGTTAAAATAATCTTAGGCTATCCTAAAACTTCCCCAAATTTGGATATTTCCTTCTTCCTTTTCTAGTTATTTTTCTGGATCTGTGGATGAAATGAATTCCATAAGTGCTAGGCACATGCTGTACCATGAAGGCTCCTGCCAATGATCTATCTATCATCTATCTATCTATCTATCGTCTATCTATCATCTATCATCATCATCATCTATCTAATCTGTCAAGAGAAAGACAGAGATGAGAGACAGAAAAGAGACAGAGTCAGAGAAGGAGAAAAAAGGAGGAAGATGAGGGAAAGAAACAGGATCAGGAACAACAGGATCAGGAACAGGAGGAAGGTCCCTTGAACACATTGGTACCAAAGTCGTAGTTACCAAACACCCCTTAGCCTACCTACCTGTGCAAGTGATGGAGGAAAACAAGGTTCTAACCAGGCTCTGTAGCCTGCCAGATGGCACATTTCAGGCTCCAAATCTCAAGACGGTCTCCTGAAATGCTAATCTAGCTTTAGAAATGTGCTTTTTCCATTTACACTGGGAATTGGTAATAGAAAGGGAGACCCAAGGGCCTGTTCTATCTCATGCCAGAACCGCAGGAGAATTCTTCTTATAGTCTTCCCTGGAGGGGAGGGCATCACTGTGAAGAACCTGGGCTCTAGAGTGTAGTCTGTTACACTGGGGAAGGGAATTAAGAGTGTGTAGCAGCAGGCTGGAGGCAAGCTTGTGCACAAGTGTGTGCTCTGAAGGTGTGCATGTGTTCATGTACTCTCGTGTATGTCTGTGTTTAGGTTTATGACCTCTGATGTCTTTGAGGCTCTGTGTCTGGTCGCAGGCACTATCTAGGTGTAGATGCGGTATTATTTGAATTGTTATCTGAAACAAAGTCTCACTGTGTAGCGCTGCCTGATATGGAACTCACTGTGTAGAACAGGCTGGCCTCAAACTCACAAAGGTCTACCTGCCTTTGCCTTTCCTGAGTTCCAGGATTAAAGCCTTGTACCACTGAGCCAGGAGAATGGAAAGGAACCATGGAGGTGAAAAGAAAGAAAGAAGAGAGGGGGATAGTAGCAGACTGAAGAGACTCTGATGCTGACTCTGTGTCTTAAAAGCTGTGTAGTCTTAACCTTTTGAGGTCCATTTAAAAATATTTTATTATTTTTATTTTATGTGTATGAGTGTATTGCCTGCATGTGTGTAAGTGCACCTGTGTCATGCAGTGCTCACGGAGGTCAGAAGAAGGCATTGGATCCCCTGGAACTGGAGTTATGAATGGTTGTTAGCCACCATATGGGTACTGGGAATTGAACCCGGGTCCTCTGCAAGAGCAGTCAGTGCTCTTAATCGCTGAGTCATTTTTCCAGCCCTTGTGGCCCATTTTTTTGCTTGCCCTTCTTAAATATTTAATTTCTTAAGCCTTATGGCTTATATATTTGAATTCTAGTTCCCTCAACTACAAACTGGGTCGATTTGGCCAAATTATTTACCCTAATTCATGCACATTGTCCTCATCTATAAACAACACAATAAGCACAACTTTCACGTATTTTCTTTGTTCTATTTATTTTTCCTTCTAAGCAGACCATAATTTTTTGAGAAGATTCATAGAAAAATTGATCAGAAAATACAGATTTCCATTTCTCCAGCTTCCATGCATGCATTGTGTCCCTATCACAATGGTGTATTTGTGACAGTTGATGAATTATATTGATGCATCATTATCATGACACCCACCACTTACATCTAGGTTCATTCAGTGTTTGCCTTCTTTACAGAATCATAGAGAATAGTTTTATGACCCTAAAATTTCTCTGCGTTTCACCTCTTCATCCCTCCCTCCATGCCCCAATCTCCTACAATCACTGATCTTTTAAATGTTTCTGCCTTTTCTCAAACATTATGTAATTGGAGTGACACTGTATGATTGGCTTTTCAGTTTGACTTCTTTCATTTAGCAACGTGCACTGATGCTTCCTGCATGTGATTTTTTTTTTTTTTTACTTAATGGCTCATTTCTTTTTAGCACTGTGTTATATTACATTATCTGATGTTCCATCTATCCATTCATCCATCTATCATCCATCTATTCATCCATCCATAGTATATTTAAATATATATTTCCAGATGTCCTCCTCATCCATGCTGCCCACTATCCCCCCACCATACGCTATGCACTCTGCCATATATACTGAGTCCTATTCATTCAGATGTTTGTACCCAAATGTTTTTCAGTATAAATGCATCCACTGGAGCCTACTCAGCCCATCCAGTGGTCATATGTAAGTCATATTCTCCCTCACCCAGCAGCAGTCAGTCTCAAATAGTTCTCAATCTAGTGCTGGCCTATTGTAAGCTTCCTTGTGGGTCCAGCCCATGAGGGACTGCAGGGAATGAGGGTTCTGGCCAAGGTGGGGGTGAGAGGCATGGAGTCAACACACAGACACTGGGAGTCAGGTGAGAGCAGGCACTAGGTGAGGTGCTACAGACTAGTTTATTGCTGGGAAGTGCAAGCCTTATATACCTCTCCCCCTGCCCCCAGTGTCCCATAAGTTAGTATGTTGCTTCATGATAGATCCCCTCATTTGGGCAGGATCCCCTCACCCAGGCAGATTGTAAGTTGGTTATTTTGTGGAAGCACAGGCTGCGCTCTCAAAGCAGAAGCTGTATTCTCTTAGTGCAGTCTGTGCTTAGGCCTGGCACTTCCTCTCCTACATATCCATCCCTTTTTATTAGAGAAAGGTCAGTGGGAGCTGAGGTTCTTTGCCTCAACATAGTTGACCCCACCTCAGAGGACACCCAACTTGATGGACTGTGCCTGTCTTAGGTCGTCCTGACCATCAGGATCTTACCCATCATTGACTACCAGCCCTTGAAGGGTGTGACCTCTGGCATGACCATGTGAGGGAGGAGGAGGGCAAGAAATTATACAGCCACTTTCTTCTCGGATGTCAGCAAGCCAGACCTGCTGGACCTCAAGGGCAGGGGGCCGAAATCTGGATCCTCGAGTGTTTTGAGAACCTGATACACTGAGTAATTTACTTGGTTTTGTCTGCGGAAGCTTAAAACAAGGCATTTTATGAGCAAGAAAAGAATTAAGAGGAAATAAGTAACGATCCATGAAGGGTCAAACAAAGCTTTTAAGTTCAACCAAAGTTTGTTGAGGAACCCAGAATTTATATCTAATGTCTGAGTCCCTGTATAATTTAGGGAGATGATCTGGTCAGTGAGCAAGTTGGAGTAGTTGAGAAACTTTTGGCTCCAATGGCCATGAATGTACTGTGAGAGGTCTATCCTGGCCCCAGTGAGGGAGCAGTTAAGTGTATCCTCTGGGTCACTTGTGACATTAGCAAGCAGCAGAGCAAATGGAGGACGAGCACAAATGGGCGAGGAAAACAAAAAAGAGATGTTAATAGAGATTTCATTAGGTGTCCAAGTTGGGATTGTGACACCTGAGGAACCAGTCTCTGAGTTATCACCTGTATGTGTACCATTAAAGATGGCTCCACCTAATACAAAGAAGAGAGGACACAAATCCAGGCAAGCCGCCGGCCTGCAGAGCTCCCAGGCCCCCCTGACAGTGTCTTTATGCCTGGGGTCGTGGTAGACAGAGGAGTAAGGTTTTGTAGAGACAAGGTGTCTCCAGGCTGCCAGGGAGGAAGCCTGCGGGCATCCATCATAATCTGTAGTAAAGAGGAGCGTACTCCTAGGAGTGAGCGAGAGGCATTGTTCCCATGGAATAGGAAAGTACAATGTAGTGGGAAGTTTATAGGTGGGTGGGCACTGGGTCCATGGAGGATGCCTGACCCTTGGGGGGGGTGGTGGCCCCAGAGGCACTAAGGACACTGTAGTCTCAGAAGTGTCTTTTGCTAAGGGAGACCAAATTTTGAGGCCCCCATAAGGAGCCCTGGCTTCGGTTTCCACTTTCCACGAAAGTTGCCTGTTGTGATGTTAAAGAGGGAGTGACAGTGAGAGACATTAGGGGAGGAGGGGTTAAGGACTGGGCTGAAGCAGAGAGATCCTTCGAGGGACCATGTGCCATTTATGGGAATGGACACATGAATCAATTCCATGGTGGGGAGACTGAGGGATTCATTATTAGTAATGAGAACTGGGAAAGCGGGTGACTGTTCATCTACAGGGAGGATCATGGGCTATGACATCATCATAAAAGCCCTGATCATCTGTGGTAAGAACTACACCCATGTCTTCCAGGACATCTTGACCTCACAAGTTGCGGGGGATGTCAGCCACTATGGGAGTGAATGTGCCCTTACTCCTGTCTAAGTCCTTCCAGTGTACTGGGCAGAAGACCAGCTTTGTGTCCTGGCTGCCCCCCACTCCTTTAATGGGTGGGCCAGGCCAATATTTCCAATGGGGGAACCGAAGAGACTCGCTCTCGGTGATGATGGTAACATTGGCTCCTGTGTCCACTAGGCCCTTCACAGTGATCCCATCCAGAAATAAGGTCATTGGGGGAAGTGATTAAGAATTGGAAGGGTCCGTAAAATCTGTCTCGTTCTCCCTCTTACTTGTGGGGCTGAGGGGCGCTCTGGGTGGAGTTTAAAGGAGCTGGGTCTTATTGGGGCCATGACTTACAGCCTTTTGCCCAATGAAATCCCTTTTTGCATTTGGGGCAGTGGGTCTTGGGACAAGCTCTGTTTTTCGGTCAGTCCCTGCGGACGTGTCCTGTCCTCCCACAGTTTCAGCAGCAACCTTTTGAATTGGAGGGGGTGGGCCTTCCTTGTAATAAGAGTACCTCTAAGGAGGTGGTCAGGGCCTCGATGGGCCCTGTTCTGGGGTCTAGGTCCCTAGTGGCAAGTACCCATTTACAAATATCATCATGGTTGACAGGTGCGATAGCACTGTGGGTAGGGATATTTAGGCCCTCCCATGTCAGTTGTTTGATAAGCATATCATGGGTGAGTCCAGACTCCACCCTCTCTTCCACTGCCCCAGTTACATGGGTGAGGAAGTCCATGAAGGACTCCTCTGGCTGCTGAATCAAATTGTGGAAGAATGCCTGTGGGTCACAGGGGGGAGCAATGTTTAAGGGCCTTGAAGGCTAGGTCACTAACTTGTTGGTAGTAAGCATGAAGGCCAATAGTAGACTGGGAAATGGGGTCAATATATTGTCTACGTCCTGTGAGCATATCCAGAGTAATATTAAGGCCATATTGAAGGTTGAGACATGCCTGATTTTCAGTCTGATCATTATAAGCCAAATGCCAGCTCAGGAAGACTGAAGGCTCCAAAACTGCCTTTAATAAGTTATACCAATTGTAATTGGTCTGTAACTGTATGGCCCATTGGCAGAGAACTTGCTCAAAATATGGGGAATTGGGGCCTAATTCGTTGGCAGCTTTGTGGATGAGTGCCAGGTCTGTGAGAGGGGTGGGCACCATGGCTATTGCACAGCATTGGGGCCGACATTAACCGGAAAGGTGGACAATGGCCCACAAAGGGCAGCAAGGGGTGGGTGGGCCATGGGGGTGTATAATGAGTGGGAGGTGCATCAGAACAGGCAGAACATAGTTCCTTTCAGGGTTACTGGGGTGGTGGTGTCTCTGATTGTTGTGGCTTTGAAAGAGGGGTCTGAGGTAGAGGCAAGGGGACCCCTTCCTCATCTGGATCAACCTCAGGGCTGGTTCCCATATCAAGGTCAGTGGGGTTTGAAGTAATGGCAAGGTCTACACTGGTCTGATCCTGACAATGCTTATTGTGGGCTGAAATGACTTCTTCAGGGGAGGAGGACTTAAGGCTGGCAATGATGGCTAAAAGGATTGGAACAAATGAGGCAGGGGGAATGACTCCTCATCCTACTTCCCTTTTTCAGGCCAAGAAAAGGACCCGCATCCAGAGGTCAGGATCCCTCATATTCTCAGGAGAGACCGAAGGGGCCAAGTTAGTGGCTTCATCCCAGAAATTTTCAATATCTTTTGGTTTAACTTTCAGTCCCTGAATACTAAGGAGTGCTTTTAGCTCTGCTGTTTGTGGCTCTTTGCACTGTGGTGGTAAGTTGCCCATTGTGGGAAGGTCCCATGAAGGGGAACTCACCACAAAAGTAAAAGACAAGGGTGACTCCACCAAGAGGGAACAAATGAAGCAAACAAGGGCCATGAGCCACTCAGATATAAACCACCCCGACATGAAAAGGTGTATCGGATCCAAATGTCTTGTGCTTAGTGAGGGACTTCTGAAGGCTGTGACCCCTTTAGCCATACACTTGCAGGGTGTCTCAGGGACAGGAAACAGGATGACCCAAAGCCTTGGCTCTGAGTTCAGGGTGGATCAGCCCTTATGTGAACTCACCAGGATGAGCCGAGAAGGGAAAGATGCTGATGTGGGCTTTGGGACCACGTGGTAGAGTGTGCCTTCCTGATTTAACAACAAATATGACTAACAGGGTAGAGGGGACAGAGGAGGGGGCCACCAGCTCACCCTCAAGCAGCCAAACGGACAGACAAAACGTGGGGCCTACTCACCGAATGAACCGAAGTTGGGGGTGTCACAAATGCTGGGGGGCTGGGAATCTTGTTCAGGCGCCAGCTGTTGCAGGTTTCTTATGGGTCCAGCCCACCAGGGGCTGCAGGGAATGAGGGTTGTGGCTGAGGTGGGGGTGAGAGGTGTGGAGTCAACACACAGACACCGGGAGTCGGGTGAGAGCAGGCACTAGGCAAGGTGCTGCAGACTCATTTATCGCTGGGAAGTGCAAGCCTTATACACCTCTCCCCCTCTCCCGAGTGCCCCATAAGTTGGCGTGTCACTTCCTAATAGATTCCCCTCATCTGGGCAGTATCCCCTCATCCGGGCAGATTATAAGTTGGCTATTTGGTGGAAGCGTGGGCTGTACTCTCAAAGCGGAAGCTGTGTTCTCTTAGTGCAGCTTGTGTTTAAGCCTGGCACTTTGTCTCCTACACTGGCCCACCACCTATTTCTCACTTCCCCTTTGGGCCCTTGTTTGATTGAGCTGACACAGGCCCCATGCTCAATGCCACCACTGCCACAGGCTCACATGAGCAAGCCTCCAGTGGCCTGGAAGCCTCCACTTCCCTGTGTTTATCAACCAGCCCTGGGTTTTACAATCTTTCTGCTTCCTCTTCTGCAATGTTCTCTGAGCCATGGGTGGATGAGATCCCATATAGGAGTCCCATCCTACACTTGGTCAGTTGTGGCCTTCTGTGTGCATTGCACTCTGATGTACATGGAAGCCTGTACAACAGAGAGTTGATGGATACATTAGCCCTCTCTCTACCCCTTATTCTGCTATGTTCCATGAGCCTTAGTTGTAGAGATTCAACTGCAGATGTGTCACCTAGTACTGGGCGTCTCCCAGGCATATGTTCTCTGGGCCTGACAGATGTGCAACTCTCCAGTAGCCTCCATCTGTTGCAAAAGGAAGCTGCTTTAATGAGTGCTGTATGGCATGCATGTCACTCTAACGGAGGTCTCTTCTGTCTGGCACTGCATTCTCTGCCAAGCAGTCCCCAGGCAGACACATGCATTAATCTTCAGACACTCTATGTACATTTCTCATAGGGTTTCTAGGGCATCACTTTTTGAAGGGCAGCCTGGATGGCAGTTATGAATCCAGCTACTAAAATATCCCTGTGTTTATTTTTGGGTGGACCTGAGTTTTCATCTTACTTGTGTACATAACAAAGAATAAGATTTTGGGGTCACTCATCAAAGAAGCTTCTTTTTGCAACACATGCAGACTACTGCAGAATCCTACAACTGGTCAGACACAGAGACTATATGTCTGAGAAATTGAAACTTTTACCTTTTACCATGTATAAAATTATTGCAAACAATTTTTTAAAAGTTAAAAAAAATTCTTTTCAATATTTATTATTTTTTATTTTATGTATGCATGAATTGCCTGCATGTAGGTAAGTGCACCCATGTCATGCAATGCCCATGGAAGATGGAAGAGTCTATTGTATCCCCTGGAACTGGAGTTCAGACAGTTGTTAGCTGCCATGTAGGTGCTGGGATTTGAACCTGTGTCTTCTGTAAGAACAACCAGTGTTCTTAACCACTGAGCCATATCTCCAGCCCATTGCAGATAAATTTGATGATCAAAATTAAAAAAAAAGGTCTTAAAACTGTAACAAGAAAACAGGAGAATACATTTATAAGCGTGGTAGTGGACTAACCCTTACTGAGAGAAACAGAAACTGAGAGCCAAAGGAGAAAATTGGATAGATTTGACATGTGGAAATGCAAAGATGTTTATTACCAATGATACCACCAACAAAGCAAAAACATGAAAAGGTGGGGGCGGGGATGAGCATCCACAACATAAAGGACTCTGATAGGTCAGTAAGAGTGGAAGACAGTGATGATTCTCAAATATTCCACATATCCATTTCTCCATTTTATTTTATTTTTTATTAATTAAATCTGTTCTTTGACATTTTCATACTTTTATAAAATACATTGTAATTACTCTCACCTCCCACCATTGTCAACACCTTTTCTCTTTCCTACATTTGTGTCTTTGTGAATCATATGGATGAACTATTGGCCACATGATCATTTCTGTCCAAATAATTTTCAGTTGTAGTGATATGTATTTCTGAGCTAAGGTCATGGCACATCACATGCAATATCAATCTGCCTTTCCCCACTAAAGAGAGAACATGACTTAGCTAAGCATGATTGATTACATGTGGTTTTCTCTGGGTTACTTTCCATAGAGCATCCTGACTGGATATTCAAGAAATAACATTTTAGTATGTAAGCTATTGGGATTTTAGGATTAACTTGCTACAGCAGCCTATGTAGTCCACCCTAACTAAACATTTCAATAGAAAAATGGGAGAAGGATAAAAAAAACCAATTCTCAGTGGAAGAAACAGAAATGACCAGTAAACATTTACAAATCAAAGGAATAATGAAATATTTTTTTGACCAGTATATTGGCAAACTTGGACTATGTGGATATCATATAAATGTTAAATATGTGAAGAGCCAGATGCTGTTAAAGACTTTCTTTGGAGGCCATGTTGATGCCACCAATCAAATTTCACTTTTATGTATATAAGGCATACTACGTAGTTATTTGAGTGACTTGTATGTTAAAGATACTCACAGAAATGATTTTTTAAAATAAAGAGGAGCTGTCTAAATGTTCAAAAATAAAGAGATGTTTAAATAAATTATGGAAACTTCATGTTGTAAACTATTGCAAAGAAGTTGTTAAAAACAATAGTGGCAATTATAAAAAGTAATGACCTGAAACCATCTCCAATGTATCTTGCTAGATTAAAATTAAAGTTGCAAAAAAATTTTATATGGTGTGATTTCAGGGTTGTTAATCATTTTTTTAGAAGCAAGTTGTTCATTTATTTTTATTTATTTATTTTTAAAGAGTCTATTTCCATATGGTCATGTACCTCCTCCCTTGGCTCTTACAATCTTTCCACCCCCTCTTCTGCAGTGGTCCCTGAGCCCTGGGCTCATTGCCATCTGTTGTGTGAGGGAGCTTCATTGATGAAGTTGAAAGATGCATTAGTATTCTCTCTAACCCTTGTTCCACTATGTTCCATAAGTCTTAGGTGTAGAGGTTCCATTGTAGATGTGTCACTTAGGGTTGGGCATTTCACAGATACTTAATGTCTGCATGTGACCAGTTGTGGAGCTCTATAATAGTCTCCATCTGTTGCAAAAGAAACTTCTTTGATGAGTGGTGATTGGCATACTTGTCTGTAAATATAAGGATCCATATTTAGCAATATTTTAAAAATAAATAATGGTTTTGTGGTAGGAATCAACAGAGACTTCCAGTGTTATAACTTTTGTTTGAATATTAAAATTAAGTAGAATTTATATTACTTGTAGATTTAAGTAATAAGATGGAAAATAGAAATACAGATCAGAAAAACAAAATTAAAATGCTTTTATTTTTATTTTTGGTCTTTTTGAGACAGGGTCTCCTTGTAGACCCAGCTGTCCTGGAACTCACTATGTAGACCAGGCTGGACTTGAACTCACAGAGATCCACCTCCCTCTGCCTCCTAGTGCTGGGATTAAAGGCATGTGCCACCACACCTGGCTCTTGAAATACTTTTAACATTGTGCCTTCTTTGCATCCTCTCAGTATGAAATACTGGCACACTAAAACCTAAAAATAAATAAATGAATGAGTAAATAAATATGCCCCTCCCCTACCAAACCCAAACTAATGATAGATAAAAACATATCTAGGAAGTAGGGGAAGAGGTCCTTAGTTTGCTGGCCTCTACAATTGCAGCTGTGGCCTTCACAGATTTCACAAACCAACTCGGGTATTCTGGAGAGCTCAACCTTAACTCCCCATTGAACTCTCTTGGGAGCTTAGACCGCATCCTCAAATATTCTGACTTGATTGGTTTGGGGTGTGACTTGGGCAACAAGATTTTTTCAAAAATTCTCCCAGATGACTCCAAAATTATAGAGGTGACTGAGAATTGTCACTGTACACAGACACTATTACAAAATGCAATGGGAGTATTGACTTGCAAGCCTCAAGAACCATGATCTTCAAAGAACACAAGGGAAAAGATTTATGACTTCAGTGACTTTAAAACTGCTCTCCCTTTGAAGTTGGCTGCACAGCATCTGCCTGCTATGCTGCCCTAGGGATGGACCCCTTGGGAAGAGGCAAAGCCTCTGAGATACACAGCTTCTTCTTTTCTCTTTCTAAAACTAAAGTAGCATGCAGCCCCTTGAGGGAAGCCCAGAAGGGAACCCAGGAGGCCCTGCTCATGACACTGTGTCAGAAAAAAGTTTTTGAGCTACCATCACTGCAGAAGCTGCCTCTAAGGGACAGATTCAACTTCAGCTTTTTTAATGAGGCTCTGGGGGAAGTTGCCCATGAACCTCTAGGCACTTTTTTTTGATGTTAATTAACTACTGAAGGTGGATCCTGATGGCCTAATTAAATGGAGTCCAGAAGTGAAAGTTTTAGCTTCTCTTTCATAAATGGAATGTTGGTAATTAAGCCCAGAGCCTCATAGAACTGCATCCTCAGTGTAACCTTTGTCACAACTGATCCCAGTACAGTCCTGAGACGTTCAAAGCCAACTATATCAATTTCTAGTCAGAGAGACATTCTCTTCTTCAGATAAAAGTGTTAATCTCATTATTAGAATATCAGCACATCTGACTCAGAACGTTTCTGTAATCAAGAGCAAGAATGGCTGAGGCTGTCCTTGGTGACTTCATGGTCACACAGGTTAAGGTCTGACTCGGACATCTCACTTTCCACTCATGGTCTTTAGATAATTACTTGAGAGTTCGAATTAGTTATGGCACTTACCTTTCCTCTATTACCATAACATGGTATACATTGATATCTTTAAATTTATGGAAATTATATGATAAGAATTATGCACTGGCTCACTAGGAGATGGAAATAATTAGAAGGCATTAAGGTGGAGAAACTGCAAAAAAATTGCACTCCACTTCAAGATATGAATACTTCCTTTCACGAGGCTGCTGAGAAAAAGCTGCTCAGGAACAATAATAATCTGAAAACAAATAAAAATTGTCTTTTGAACTTGTGTCCTAAATTTCCAATACAGAGAATTCTGGAAGCTGCAGAAGGCTGCAGCATTTCTAAATGAGTTGTGCTTCAATAGCTATACACTAAACACATGCTCTGGATGAAGCAATTTTAACATGTTTCCTTAGCATGTTTAAGTCTCCCACCTTACCTTGCTGGTGAGTAGCATGCTAAGTAGTAGTTACCAGCTCAACAACAATATGGACTGAATGCTTACTGTGAACCAGGCGCTGGAGGAGGACTGTATGCACACAGCCCACTCAATCCTCACAGTGGTTCTAGTATGTCAAGACCATCTGGTAATAGCGTAGGCCACTAATGTTTTACAGCATAGCAGGATTGTTATGGTTGATAACAACTAACAAAATATTTCAAAAACATAAGTAGAGAAGACTTTGAATGTTTCCAACAGATACAAATGATCTATCATCTATCTATCTATCATCTGTCTATCTATCTATCTATCTATCTATCTATCTATCTATCTATCTATCTATCTATCTATCTATCTATCTATCTATCTATCTATCTATCTATCTATCTATCTATCTATCTATCTATCTATCTATCTATCTATCTATCATCTATCTACCTATCTATCATCTATCTGTCATCTATCTATCAATCATCTATCTATCTATCTCTCTATCTCTCTCTATCTGTGATCTATTTATCATCTACTATCTATCTATCTATCTATCTATCTATTTAATCTATCATCTATCTATCTACCATCTCTATATCAAGATATCTGGGGGTAATTAGTATGTCAATTAGTCTGATCTATTATACCTTGTGTATTTGGTTGAGTTTACAGCCATCCATAAGCTCCCTCTAATTGAGAGGGCTTCAAATCCAATTAGATAGCTGTTGATTACCGCCCCCCAGATAACAGTGCCACTATTGCACCAATAGAGGTAGTTTTCCATGTCAGTTGTTACGGTTATTAGGCTTTAGGGTTGGGTGGGACCATTGATTGTTTTTCTCCCTTGGCGGTTTTCACATTATAATATACCATTATGATAGCCAAACTTCAGTTAGAAGGCTTCCAGCAAAAGTACAAACAATATGAAAAACCAGGAAAATGTGTTCCCAACAAAACCCACTAGTCCTACAGAAGGGCACAGCAATGAGAACCACCCTGAAGAACCCCAGGACACAGAACTTAAAAGAACAATAACAAACATAAAGAACTTCAAGATAACACAAACAACTCAAAGAACTCAAAATGGAAAGGTGTAAAATTCTGATGGAAGTCCAACAATACACAAATATGTGGTTTAATGAAACATCAGAAACAATGCATAACTTGAAAAGTGAATTCACTGAAGAGATAGAAATAGTGAAGAAAACCCAAATGGAAATGAACACGGATCTGAAAACCACAAACATAACAGCAACAACAAAAAACACAGGAATGAAATACTCAGGAAATGTGGGACAACATAAAGTGACCAATTCTATGAATTATAGGCTTACAGGAATGAGAAGAATCTCAGGCCAATGACATTGAACAGATCTTCAATAGGATTGTAGAAGAAAACTTCCCTAACTTAAGGAAAGATCCTATAGAGATTCAAGAAACACAGAGGATACCTATTAGACATTATCAGAACAGAAACTCCCCACGGCATATCACAGTAAAACACCAAATGTACAGAACAAAGAGAGGGTACTGAAAGCTGCTGGAGAAAAATGAGTTACATATAAAGGAAAACCCATTAGCATTATAGCTGACTTTTCAATGCAAAGCCAGAAGAGCATGGAACAAAGTATACCCAGTTCTAAATGACCGTGGGATGTCAACTCTGAATACTTTATCCAGCAAAACTATCTATCAAGCTTGAAGGGGAATGGAAAAGTTTCCATGACATGAACAGACTGAAAGAATTCATGTCATCCAAACCAGGCCTACACAGAATACTCAAAGAAATACAAAGGACTGAAGAAAGGAATGAGTATACCCAAGAGGTTACAGAAAGAGAACAAAGAAAGGTGTAACAACAGAAACACAAAATACGGCCACAAACACAAAGAAATGAAAATGCCAGTGTCCAATACACACCTTTCAACAATAACACTGAATATCAATGGCCTCAACTCCTCTGTCAAAAGACACAGGCTGGTGCAATGGATCAAGAAAGAAAGCCCATCTCTTTGTTGTCAGCAAGAAACTCATCTCACCTTTAAGGATATACACTATCTCAAGGTGAGAGGATGGAGAAACGACCTTTTACTGTGCAGCCGACTCTACCCAGCAGAAACTGTAACTCTTCAGTATCTTAGTCTATTAGCACTCCCACACATTCTCAAGGGAAGCAAATCTTGTCCCTGGGCATACTGGTTGGGAAGTATGAAGTGGTGATTCGGGTCTGAGAGGGAGTTTTAATTAATTAATTTTAATTTAATTCATTTATCTGGGGCATCATTTTAAACATTTATGTCAGAATTCAAACTCATGTTTTTTGTTGGGGGCGTGAGTACAAGCCTTGTGGTGCTGTGACTCCAGGTACCATATGAATCAGCAGGCAGTGGTTCTGTCAACAAATTACCTTGGATTTACAAAAGAAATGATGGTCACTTTACTCCATTCAGTCTAATCTAGAACTTAACCAGAGAGTAATAGTCAGTTTTTGAAGCCATATATTACTGTGGACTTTGATAAATTGGAGCTTATCAAGAGAATGAATACCAAATGATGAGGAGAAAAACTGTTCTATGAGGGGTGATTTAGGAAGAGACACATTCATACCTGACAAATAAATGCTATACAAGCTATAAAATACTATACAAGATACATAGGAGTAGAGTAAAAGCTTCTCAATGGACTATGGAAACAGACCTAAACACTAAAGGGATCATTTCATGTTATTGCTTGTAAAGATGCACTATTCTAAGGATGAACATTCTTTCAAATGCATTTATATATTCAATTAAGCCATATTGTTTTGCTCACTGGAAATTTTCCAAGAGCTGATTTTCTCATTTTTGAAATATTTATTATTATAGATGACCTAATGTGTTTTTATTTTACATTTCAAGCATAGTGGTAGCATTTACCAAACTAAATGTATGCCATCTTTAAATACAGATATGTACAGACCATGCAACACAGATTGCAATGAAATATTTCTGTAATATAGAAACGTATTTATTAGTATAGTCTTATTTTGATAATACAGTATTGGGTGACAATTATAGTACTAACAATAATGAGAGACCACGCCTGAGATGACAAGGGTGGCAGATGCCAAATTTTCCAACTTTGTAGATTTCTTTTTTTCACCACTTTTCATTTTCAATTTCTACCCCAAATCTGAAAGTCCAAATATGAGATATAGTTATTTCTATGCAAGCATGCTCTCTTTATCATGCAAACCATCATTACCACTACTTCAGCAAGTTCATTTAACAGGAGAGAGTGCAATCCACTTAATGGCAGCGTGGAGATATGTCAATATGAGCATGATCCTGTGGCCAGAAGTAGTAGTCCATTGAACTGGGGAAGTCCGTACAGGTAGAATGAGCATACCTGTGGTGCTCAGTCTCACAAAGCTACCTGAGTTAAGATTAATGTGGATGTTCTATAGTGGCAAATGTGTCTTTACAAAAGCTCTTATTGCTGGCTTAAAACTAAAATGGTAGAAAATTGTTCTGGACTTAGAATTTGTCACTCAATAACAAATGTCCTAACTTCCCCTTTGTAATAAATGGTTCACTTCTATATTCTCCAGTTCATCATTACAGAAAATGTTTTCTTAATATAAAGTTTTTAAGGATGCTGTTTGTAGCTAGAATAAATTACAAACTAGATAGTTGGTCAAAGGTTTACATTATCATAAAAGCTAATTTTAACGTAACCACAAATTTAAAAACATTGTTAGTACTTTTGATTGTCTTTTAATAAAGAAATAAAGTTTTTATTATGAGTAGAATGATCAAGAAAAGAAGGAACCTCAACAAAGTACCCTAAAAGCAAAAATAATATATGAGAAATTTATACAGACTGATGGTCCACAAGGGGTTAGCCTTGATTTTCATACAGAGAAATCATTGCCAAGAACATCACACAACCCACCTGGCCACAGTTTGGATGCAGCACAAAGTTGAGTGTATCAGCTCATGGAGGAAGAAAGCCATACATGTTTTCTGAAATCTGACATCTATTTACACTTGGTGGAAGGAAGACCTCAGAGACCAACAAATCTTAGGAGATGATCACGTTCAGTTACCTACAATGACTTCAAAGATGTAAAATCAGATGTTGCCATTTGGTCATAAGGAAATTTTGCTCATTTTGATGCCAAATGTATACCTTTTCTAAAATATAGTTTGTTTATAGTAAGAAATGATCATACTTAAAAAATACGCTATGTGAAAAGATGAAAAATTTAAATAAAAACTGTTGTAGTAATATAATTCATGTTCCATCCTCTGGACCTTGGTCAACATACAAGATACCACACCCTTAAGAAAACCATCTCTCTCTTTCCCTGCAACCATCAATTGCCAACAGTTCTTCAGGTCCAGCTTTCAGGGTGGATTAATGGCCAACACTGGGAACCTATATATAACCTAAGGAAACATCAAAATAGAAATCAGAGTAAATAAAGTCAGAGAGGTCAGAGAGGTTAACTTTAGTTCTTTAAAATCCATGGATCTGAGAAAAGTTTCTGCTCTGCTCAGCAAATGAAGGCTCTACTGGTGTTCCTTGGACTTCTGGTATCTGAGTGATAGAAAATGGTAGCATTGGGTTTGTAGACACCAGAGATCTGGATACCACCCCCAAGTATTTTCATCAGGTTGTGATTAGGTGGAGTGAGGGTTCAAAAAAAATACTGATGAAATGAAACTGTATAAATGAAATTTCATTGCATGTGACATCACCAAGGCACGTAGCAGCAGTGAAAACTCACTTATTCCATGAACCAGTGCTCCTTGTTCCTACACCCAAATCATGTTTAACAACTTTCCTGTCATCCCTCTTCATTCAGCCCAGACACAGGCACCCATTTTCCTACTACAACAATCCAAGAGTTATCAACTGATCAGAGGTGATGGAAATGATTACTAATTTGCCATCCCTGTAGTAGAGGAAATCGAGCAATATATCTCCATTCCGATTCTACCTTGCCTTGGATTAGGAATTATTGTGGTAAAATTAATGGGATTGAAAAATTCTTTTCAGTCACTTCTATTTTATTTTTGATAATAATCATAAATTTACTCAGTACAATATAATATTTCAATACATGTGCCATTGTTAATCAAATCAGGGTAATAACATAAGTATAAAATACCATTTCTTTGTGATGAGAGAACATTTAAAATATATTCTTTCAACTATTTAAGAATACACAAGACATTATTATTAGTTATAGTCACCAAGGTATACAATAGGTTTTCAAAACCTCATCCTACAATTAAAAACTTTAAGATCATTTATCTGTTTCTTTCATCTGAGCAATGAGAGACAAATTTATCTAACTTAAATATTTCTATCTATTAAAACACAAACACCAGGAAAGGGATGCATCACTGTACTGCACTGTGAAATGATTCATTTATCTTCTTTATAAAGCTGTATAACCCATTTTCTACCTAGATGCAGAGTTTCTTTCATAAACAGGCGCTAGGGTCCAGAGGTCCTTGCTAGTAGGTCACATCCATGACCAGAGGAGGCATTCTGATTACACAGAATACCCTTCTTTTATTATGTAAAATTTTGACAGACTGAAGAGGCAAAGAAACGTAGCCATCCCTAGGTGGAAAAGGATAAAAGCATGGGAACCCAGGAAGAGTCAGGGGGTGAATGTGCCTTGAGTATAGGAAGGCCTGATGGTTGGTCTTAGTTGCCAACTTGATTGGGTTAAGAGATGTCTAGGATGGATGAAATGTGCCAATGTGTCTGTGGGGTGTTTCCAGAGAAGATTGACAAAGGGACAGTGATGGCGATGGGAGAGACCTGCCCTGATTTAGACTAGCACCCTAAAATGCAGACAAGACTGCTCAGGTGAAGAGAGGTCAGATTAAGGTAGCAGAAGTGTTGATCATCCCCTTTCTTTGCTGAGAGACCTGTGTCAAGCGCTGCTGCCCCCTACTGACATAATCAGACACCAGCTTCGTTTATTTGGGCACAGCCTGCCTACCTGGAAAGTCACTATGTGGAGCATGGACCAGAGTGGCCTCCATCCAGCCTGCCTTTGGCACATGCCAGAACAGCCGGTGTCAGCTTCTTGGTCTTTCAATGTTCCCTGAGTACTACTGACCATCCAGGGAGTTTCTAGGCTTTCACTGCTTGGTTGGGACTGCAGGGGTGTCCTGCTTCCTGGATTGGGAGCCTGGTTATCTGCCTCCCAGTGTTCAGATGACCATCTGTTATCCAGCCCTTATTATGTGAACCAATTCAATAATCCCTATTGAATATTTATATTATATATGTATAATGTATTTTCTACTAGTTGCTCTTCTGAAAAACCCTGTCTCATACAAAAGTGAAAGAATAGATTCAAACATGTGCAGAGGTATAGAACAGTCTTATAGTAGCTAACTTGATGATTGGTGTTAGGGGTTGAGAATCTTTGATTCCAGGGGTTAGAGAGATGGCTCAGTGGTTAAGGGCACTGGCTGCTCTTGCAGAGGAATGGGGTTCAATTCTCAGCACTCACATGGCAACAACTATCTATAACTCCATTCCCAGGGGATCTGATGCTCTCTTCTGACCTCCACGGGCATTGCATGACATGAGTGCACTTATATAACACAGGTGATACACTCATATACAGAAAATAAAAATAACAAAATATTAAAGAGGGAATCTATGATTCCAGAACTCAGAACATATAGATCACATGAAAATTTAGAATACAGATCAGAGTTTTATGGAATGGTTATGGAATACAGATTTTGAACTTGGTAAACCTTTAGTTGGATAGGGAGGTAACACACATACACACACACTTACACATCTCTACAAAAAAATTCTGACAGTTTCAAATATAGTAAGATGGCTAGATATTTCGAATACCTTTGTGTCTATATACATTTCTATATAAATTGTGCAAAAATTCTCTGGAAATTCATATCAGGCTGAAAAAACAAGGTTCCAAATAAATATAGAGTGAATAAATAGAATATATTTTGTGGAGTACAATGATATTATGGACTGAGTCTTTAACTGATGCATGGGTACCAAGACACCCTAAGTATTCAATCCCAGGATGACAGAGGCCACACAGTGGAAAGCTGGAAGGTATATAGCCACAGTTTGTGAGAGACCATTTCCATCAAGGGGAGAGAGAGAGAGAAAGAGAGACAGAGACAGAGAGAGACAGAGAGAGAGAAATACACACATGCATGCATATTCATATGCCTTCTACCATTTTACAATCAAGGGCCATGGATTTTAATAGACCATGCAGAAGAAAGTCTATCCTTTTGATACCTAATCTTGTTTATCAGTTTCTCCAAGCCCTGTTTCATGTCTTTATTTCTTAAACTGTAGATAAATGGGTTCAACATTGATGTCAATACTGTGTAGTTGATAGTTGCTATTCGGTCTTTGACAGTATAACTGGACAAGGGCTGAAAATAGACATAGCTTATACTCCCATAAAACAGAGTCACCACAGTGAGATGGGAGCTACATGTGGAGAAGGCCTTGCGTTTCCCAGTAGCTGAGGGAATCTTGAGAACAGTAAGGAGGATCCTCAGGTATGAGACGATTATACAGATGAACGGAGCCATCACAGATGCCATTCCTTCCGTCTTCGCCACAACTTCATTGACGAAGGTGGAAGAGCAGGACAGTTTCAGCACAGGGTTGACATCACAAAAAAAGTGATGGATCACATTTGATGCACAAAAGGTGAGCTGATTCACCAGAAGGACGTGTAGAAGGGAGTGAAGGTAGGAGAAAATGATGGAGAAGGTCAGCAGCAACCCACAAAGTCTGTGGCTCATAACAGTGACATAATGCAAGGGGTCACAAATGGCCACATAACGGTCAATGGCCATAACTGACAGGAGATAACTGTCGACGTTTCCAAAGACCAGGAAGAAGTACATCTGTGTCAGACATTCAGCATAGGAAATGGTCTTCTTTTCTGATAAGAAATTCACCATCATCTTGGGTACTATGACTGTCGTGTAGCACATATCAGCAAGGGACAAAACACGGAGGAAGAAATACATAGGGCTTTGGAGTTGAGGATCAGACTGGATAGCCAGGATGATGAGTAGATTTCCTATCAGGGTGACCAGGTATATGACAGTGAAGAGGGCAAAGAGAGGCTTCTGGTCCTCAGGTCGAGAAGAGAGTCCGAAGAGGATAAATTCAGTGATTCTTGTCAGGTTGGACATTCTACAGGCATGGATACATCTACAGCTAAAAAACATTGTCCATTAATGCTTCTTTTTATTAGCATTTATTAGTTATATATAACAATGGGTTTCATTATGACACGTTACAGGATATATTCAAACATACTCACTTCCATTTCGCTTCCTTTCCCCCTCCTGTTGCTGCTCACCTTCCTCTTCCAAACTAGCCCCTTTTCTATTTTCATGTTTTTTTTTGTGGCCTAATGAGTTTAATGAGGGTTGTTTACAGGAGCATGGATGAGGGGGTTATTTATACAAGAGCATAAGAAACTCACCACTGGCTTCACCACTGAAGAAAATATTTCTCTCTTGTCCAGCAAACACGTTGTTCTTACATCATCTCTAATTTATATGCCCCATAATTATCACACACTCAGGAATTATTGATGGAATATTTGTTTTGAGTTTATTTTCCTTCACAAGTATGAAAACTTGGAGTTGAATTGCTTGTTTATAATTCTTTACAATCCATCTTAGTTTTGGATGCTCTAACATAATGTCATAGGCTGACTTAAGAATATTTCTTTGTTCAGGAGGCTTGTATGTGACAAATTATCTTCCTTCTTGTTTTCCTCCCCTTTTCCTTTCCTTCTCCTTTTTCTCTCCCTTTTTTGTTTTGTTTTAGAGGCAGGGTCTCCAGGCTGGCCTTGAATTTGCTATGTAGCCAAGGATGACCTTGAAAATTTGATCTTTTTTCCTTTCCTTCTCCTTTTTCTCTCCCTTTTTTGTTTTGTTTTAGAGGCCTTGAATTTGCTATGTAGCCAAGGATGACCTTGAAAATTTGATCCTCTCCTCTACCTGGTTTTTTTGGTCTTTTTGAGACAGGGTCTCCCTGTAGCCTCAGCTGGCCTGGAATCCACTCACTATATAGACCAGGTGCCTCTCCTCTACCTATTGAGGGATGAGATTACAGGAATGCTACATACCTTCCTTCCTTCTTCCTTCCTTCCTTCCTTCCTCCTTTCCTTCCTTCCTTCCTCCTTCCCTCCCTCCTTCCTTCCTCCTTCCTTCCTCTCCCCCCTCCCTCCCTCTCTCCCTCCTTCCTTTTCTCTCCTTCCTTCCTTCCTTCCTCCTTCCCTCCCTCCTTCCTTCCTCCTTCCTTCCTCTCCCTCCCTCCCTCCCTCCCTCCTTCCTTTTCTCTCCTTCCTTCCTCCCTTCCTTCCTTCCTTCCTTCCTTCCTTCCTTCCTTCCTTCCTTCCTTCCTGTCTCTCACTCCTTCCTTCCTTTCCTCTCTTTCTCTTTCTCTCTCTCTCCCTCCCTCCCTTTCTTCCTCCTTTCTCTCCTTCTTTTGTAAGTGTTTGGAATCAAACCTGGGGCTATGCACACACTAAGAAAGTGCTCTATCACTGAGCTATATACCAGTCCAGATAAATGACAGTCCTTTAAAACTGAACTATTTATTCTCTATCATTTACAGCAGAAACACGTAGAACTTAATGACTAAACATAAAGAGCAACAGGGAGAGGAACGACGAGGGAAGAAAAAGTGAGAGAGGGAGTAAACGTGCATGAGGAGATACTCTCCTAACCCTCCCTTTCTTGCTCCTTTCTCTCCTTCTTTTGTAAGTGTTTGGAATCAAACCTGGGGCTATGCACACACTAAGAAAGTGCTCTATCACTGTCCTTTAAAACTGAAGTATTTCTTCTCTATCATTTACAGCAGAAACATGTAGAACTTAATGACTAAACATAAAGAGCAACAGGGAGAGGAACGACGAGGGAAGAAAAAGTGAGAGAGGGAGTAAACGTGCATGAGGAGATACTGTCCTAAACTTTTCTGTTTTTCAGCTGGAGTTCATATCCTGAGGTCAAGGGAACATGACTAAGAAGTGGATTATGGTAAAGGAAGATTCCACTTTATAGTACAGACACTGAAATTCTTATTTTTTGTCCAGTGATGACTGACTCTTTGAGATAGGGTACTTGTATTGCCTCACCAGGCACCCTCAAAGTTGATTTCTTACCTGGGAGGGACATTGGTGTCTTGTTCCATGAGTTCATTCCATTCTTCTATTTATGCTTCATGAAAGAGTTAATGAAATTTGGAGTTCATATCCTGAGGTCAAGGGAACATGACTAAGAAGTGGATTATGGTAAAGGAAGATTCCACTTTATAGTACAGACACTGAAATTCTTATTTTTTGTCCAGTGATGACTGACTCTTTGAGATAGGGTACTTGTATTGCCTCACCAGGCACCCTCAAAGTTGATTTCTTACCTGGGAGGGATTGGTGTCTTGTTCCATGAGTTCATTCCATTCTTCTATTTCTGCTTCATGAAAGGGTTAATGAAATCGGGCAAACGTGTCAAGAAACAGTATACAGGAAAACCACCTAACTACAAAAGGTCTAATGCTTCTTGAAACTGAATGCTCCCTTCCCAGGATTATTATCATCACTCACAAGCTGTAGCCTCACGGCAGGTTCTCCTCATGGGAGTATCTCTGTGTCTGTGCCACTAAGTCTCCCATGTGTAGTGAGGGGATGAAGAGAAAGAAAATTAACTGTGTGCAGACTATCTCCAAGGATTCTGGCTTCTTCCTTCCCAAATGGCCCCAATTCCTCTCTTTGAACTTCCCAGTGTAGTATATAATATCTGCCCATCTTGACGCAGTCATCCATGATGATAACCCAACTTGATGTAGACATTCTGATAATAATTTTCTGTATCCACTTCAAAACTCTCTGAGGGTTTACCTCAGACCTGTGCCAAGTGTAACCAAGGACAGAGTACCAGTAATGGATACCTGGGTCAGTTTTCTCCTTGAATCGTTAAAATGTCATTTTGGTCTCCCCTTTAGTGCTACATTTTCCCAAAGGACAGTTACCCTGGAGCATCCTTTATCCCAAATCTCCCAAGGTTAGACACAGCTAGTTTAGAAAGTAATTAAAAAAAATCTACTATTTTTGGTCTGGTCATGACTAATTTACTCACATATTTCCCCCTTTTCACTAGTCATCTTGAAAGATCGTTAAAATGTCATTTTGGTCTCCCCTTTAGTGCTACATTTTCCCAAAGGACAGTTACCCTGGAGCATCCTTTATCCCAAATCTCCCAAGGTTAGACACAGCTAGTTTAGAAAGTAATTTAAAAAAATCTACTATTTTTGGTCTGGTCTTGACTAATTTACTCACATATTTCCCCCTTTTCACTAGTCATCTTGAAATTTGACTTTCTATCTGGAAAAGACATCGATCGTCTTAGACACAGCCACTGGTTCTGTGGCTGTGACCTTGAGTCTATCCTGTAGCAAAAAGCAACATGAGATGCTTGGACCCAAGCTTCATTCACCCTTCCTTCAGTGTTTTCAAGTCTGTGACTCAGATTTTGTCTTCTGTTCCTCACCACACCCTTAGAGAAATATCCTGATTATAAGTATATAGAATGCACCATCACCCAATCCCAAGCTTGACACATATAGCGCATTTCATTTATAGATCTGTGATTATATCTTAAAATTCAACAATTTCCTTCTCTTTCTATTTTATTCTTCCCCAACTTTAATGGGGCATGACTGACAAATAAAAATTTTATGTAAAGTGCACAGCAGATTTGATTTAATATATGTATACATTATAATATGGTTATTGTAATCTAATCAATTAACTTATCCATCATCAGACATAATTACTGTGTGTCTGTCTGTCTTTGTGCAGTGAGGACATTTATTGCCTACCGTCCTAGTTAAAATACAGCACTAATAACTATAGGTTGTTTATTTTGTAACTGAAAGCTTGTACATTTTCAATATATTTTTATTGAATTTTTTTCAGTTCATACATCTTAGCAATATTTAGACCTCCTACCCTATCTGTGCCCCATAGATTCTCCACCAGACTTCATGCATTTTGTCATATATTTAGGGTTGAGTTAAATTTGTACCCCCAGATGTTCCTCCATGTGAGTTCATCCATTGGAACCTGTTCAGCTTATCTAGTGTCACTCCCTTAAAGAAGACCAACTCTTCCTCACCCAGCAGTGGTCAGCTGCCAATAGTCCCTTGTCTGAGGTTGGGGCCTCCTGCCCATTTCTCCAGTTGTATGCTGGGTTTTTGTCTAGTTACAGTTTGCATGTGTCTTGTTCATGCTGTTCCCAGAAGCCTGGAAAAACTGTTTCTTTGTGGTTATCTATCACCCCTGGTTCTTGCAGTCTCTCCACTCACTCTTCCACTGTGGTCCCTGAGCCCTGGGTGGCAGAGGTTTAATACAGGAGTTTTATCCAGGGACACTCACTCTGCAGTCTCTTATTCTCTATTTTGACCAGTTGTGGCTTTCTGTGTTAATCACCCTCTGTGGCATGAGGAAGCTTTGGCTGGTGTTACTAACAACTATCTAATTTGACTTAAAGCCTGCTCAATATGAAGGAACTCATATGTAGAACTGTAAACATAACCAAATACACATAGCTGTAGAGGTCATAGTCCCCAGAGAAAAATCTGCATTTGTTATATCCCTAGAGAAATGTAATTTCTTACTTGTTGCCAAATATGTATCCTTACGTTTACAGGCAAGTATGTCTCTTACCACTCATCAAAGGCAAGTATGTCTCTTACCACTCATACAGGCAAGTATGTCTCTTACCACTCATCAAAGAAACATCTTTTTGCAACATATGGTGATGATTACAGAGTTCCACAACTGGCCAAACACAGAGAATAAATATCTGAGAGATACCCAACCCTTAGTGACACATCTACATTGGAAAGTTTGTACTTTTTACTAACATGTTCCTGCTTCCCCAACATCCAGCTCCTGACAACCACTATTCTATTCTTTATCTTTTAATTAAACCACTTTAAGTTTATTTATTTTATTCTTTATGTGTATGAGTGTTTTTTCTTTTTTGATCTTTGATATTGAGTTTTTGTAATTTCATATAACAGTTCTTTTTTTTTTTTGGTCTTTTTGAGACAGGGTCTCCCTGTATCCCCAGGTACTGTCCTGGAGCTCATTATGGAGACCAGGCTGGCCTTGAACTCAGTATTCTTGTAAGTGAAAAAAATACAAATTTTTTCTTTAGTTTTTGTTTTTAAGGGATATCATGAAATAGTTTGATTTTTACATGGC
>NW_008331486.1:472200-477421 GCF_000622305.1 Nannospalax galili | reverse complement strand
AACAATATTTAGCCTTTGTATATCAACAATTCATGTTTAGGAACAGACTCCTTGGAAGTGGGGTGTCTACATTTTAGTGATCTAAAGATACTTTTCCTCTTTTAACCTTGATAGTTTCAGAAAAGATATATATGAAGCAAGCCTTTATTTATTTTAAAGGTAAGGTTTTCCTATAAAGCCCACACTGGCCTCCAACTCACAGTTTACCTTATTGGCCTCCCAATGCTGGCGCTATAGGTGTGCGCTACCAAGCTGGGTTTGCAATACTAATTTTTTTTACATTTTTTCCCATATTTTTATTTTATGCGTATGCGTGTATTGCCTGCATGTAAGTAAGTGCGCCCGTGTCGTGCAATGCCAGCGGAGGACAGAAGAGGCTGTTGGATCCCCTGGGACTGGAGTTACAGACAGTTGTTAGCTGCCATGTGGGTGCTGGGATTCGAACCTGGATCTTCTGCAAGAACAACCAGTGTTCTTAACTGCTGAGCCGTCTCTTCGGCCCCCCACTTCTCCATCTTTATGCTCGGATTTTATGTGACTTGAGCTTGCATGGGTCTTGTACATGCTGTCACCATTGCTGTATGTTCATATGAACAGGTTCCAGCTATCTAGAGAACTCTGTTTCCTTGTGGTCATTCATCCCCTCTGGATCTTACTATCTTTCCACTCTCTCTTCTGCAATTGTTCCTGATCCTTGGGAGGCAGAAATTTGATATAGGAGTCCTATATGGGGATAAGCACTCCACAGCTTCTTATTCTCTGCACGTTAGCCAGTTGTGACTTTCTGGGTTAATCACCATCTGTTGCATGAGGAAGCTTAGCTGGGGAGAGTTGAGAGGTGCATTATTTCTTTCCATCTCCTGTTCCACTCTGGTCTTTGAGCCTTAGGTGTAGAGGTTGGATATTCTCAAATGCATTCATCAACTGGTGGACTTGGGCTAATTCTATATCTTGGCCGTTGTGGATAATGCTACAATGAATAATATAAGTATAGAGATATTGCTTCAAGGTGATGATTTGACTTTTTTTTGGGGGTGATATGTGTCCAGAATTGGGATTGTTGTGATCAATGGTAATAGCATATTAACCGGGTGGGGAGGAGAAAATTAAAATACCTTAGTTTGAGTTGCTACTCTGAATGAATTGGTGATAGGACTCAAAGTTAGTCTGAACTGTGGAAAGTAAGTCTTTTATCATGGCACCTTCATCCTTCAACAGAGGTCTTTGACTTCCCTATGGTGATTATGGGATTGCTACATCCCATAATCTACAACTTGAGTAACCAAGAGATGAACTTTATTCCCCTATATCTTTCTAGTCCCCAGAAATCATGACTGTAATGCTGGTCAATTTTGTACTCCTTCATAAATCATCAAGAGTTATAGTAATCAAACTCAAGTAATGTAGAGATTATATTAAATGGGAAAAATATATCCCAGAAAACCCTTGTGTTAACATGCTATTTTAAAATAAATAGGATTTGAGTGAACAGAAAAATATAAGGCTTAAAATTTTGTTAATATGCCAATTTGTCTCTCAGACTGTAAGAAAGATACAAATTAATTCAAACAAAACATTGCAGATAAATTTCAAAATAAGTACACAAATTTGTGGGATGGATGATGAAACTAGCTGAATAATGGTGGCATTGATAATGGAATTCTAAATTCAAACATAGTTCTGGAGTAAATTTTTTACCTAATTTTGCCAACACTGTAAATGTAAATAAACAATATATATTGAAGTGGTATTAATTACAAACTTCATTTACTGGTTTAGACAATAAGGCCTATGTTTGGCCTAAATTTTTCTTTTTTTGCTTAATCCTGATGGATTTTAGTTTGTTTTCCTATATATAAATAAATGGGAAGAGAGGTTATCATAGATCAAACAATGTAATATGCAGAAAATGCTCAACTGGTAGCCTGAGTCCTCACTAACTGAGTCTACATTAATTGGCTGGAAGTGTATAGTACTGTATAGTTTTCTTTAAAACACACTGCCATTAATTTAGAGAATACAAAATCCTCAGGCAATGGGAAAAGTATCTGCATATTACTGCAGTTATCTATTGCTTGCTATTTATCAACCATATAGCAACTGATACAAATCATAACCATATTAAACAACCATTTTCTGGTTCCCCCATCCTCTAAGGCCATGTTTTGACTAGAATACAGTGTCAGTAACTTGTCTCTGCTCCATGAGGATACACAGGAAGCCTGAGGCAGATATCAACAAGAGGTGTATTAACTCACATATGAGGGGCTCAGTCATACCGGATCACCATTTCCCTAATTTGAGACCTGCACTCGTCGCTTGGCTCATAGCTTCTTTGCTTAGCTAGTAGAACTGGTTCAGCCTACAGCCATCACTTCAAGGGACCTAGTCTCCTTCAACCTCCTGGAGAGCTCCTGACTACCCTGCCTGGATCCATCTGGTCCTCCAATAAGAAATCAAAAGAACTATGAGAGCTAAACTTCAAGTAGAAGGCTTCCAGGTCACTACCTGCTCCATTGCTCCAAGTCCTGTCTGAAGTATGTCCTGTCTTCAGCAGTAGGGTCTTCTGGTTCTGGCAGATAACCAAGAACTCTGGCAACAGCCTGTGCTATTTTGGATGTCTCTTGGACCACTCTGACCAACCACTCAAAGGGAGGTCTCTCCTGTCTGGCACTGTATTCCTTGCCATACAGCCCCCAGGTGTACATATACACTAATGTTCAGACACTGTGTGTGAATTTCTCAGGGGGTTTTGTAGGCATTACATTTCCCTAGTCCCCCAAGATTCATTCATCTCTACTGTCCTTCTATCTGACCTCCCTCCTCCTTCCCCAGTTCAAACATCCCCATTGTCCCCTCCCTCCCCCCAATAACACCCACCTCCCACCATCTCCCCTCTCCTGAGTTCCCTTCTCCTCCACTTTGGTCCCCTACATGTCCTTCCCCTTGTCCCCTCCCAGCAGAACACTCCTACTATCCCCACCTCTCCACCTTGTGACATCTATTCCCTACTATTCCCCTCTTCCGGGTTCCTACTTCTCCTTTACCTCCGTGTTTCCTTTCCATTTTCCTGGCTCCCCGTATTATATCAGGATATGTGCTCACATATAAAGGATCTGTGCTACAATCCACAAATGAGGGAGAACACACATCGCTTGCTTTTCTGCATTTGTGTTACTTCACTTACTATAACACTCTCTAGCTCCATCCATTTACCTTCAAACTTCATGATTTCATCTTTTCTTACTGTTGAGCAGAACTCCATTATGTAAATGTACTACATTTTCATTATCCCTTCATCAGTTGAGGGACATTTGGGGTGTTTCCATTTTTTAGCTACTGTGAAGAGAGCAGCAACAAACATGGATGTACAGGTATCTCTACAGTGGGATGAGTCCTTTGGATATATGCCAAGGAGTGGTATAACTAGATCATATGGTAGATTCATTTTTAGATTTTTGAGAGTTCTCCACACTGCTTTCCATAGTGGATGCATGAGTTTGCATTCCCACCAGCAGAGAATGAGCATTCCTCTTTCTCCACATCCTCACCAGCATTTGGTGTCTTTCATTCTCTTTATCTTAGCCAGTCTGACTGGGGTAAGATGGAATCTTAAAGTGGTTTTTATCTGCATTTCTCTAATTACTAAGGATGTTGAACACTTTTTAAGGTGTTTCTTGGCCATTTTTATTTCTTTGTTTGGGAACTCTCTGTTCAGGTCTATAGCCCATCTTTTTATTGGGTTGTTTATTTTCTTGTTTCTTTGTTTTTTGAGTTCTTTGTATATTCTGGATATTAATCCTCTGTCAGATGTGTAGCTGGTAAAGAGTTTCTCCTACTCAGTGATTTTCCTCTCCCTTCCTTGGTTGCTTCTTTTGCTGCACAGGAGCTTTGTAGCTTAATGAGGTCCCACTTAAAAGTCAGTATCAAAGATACATTAGGTAAAATGATTGAATTACGAGAGCTTAGTTTTAAACTTGTGTTCACCAGTTATATTATGAAGGATGTTGGATAATTAGTTCATGGTCTCTTTGGGTCAAACTATTTTAATGATTTAGAGTCCTCTAACATTTTAATTTGATTAACTCATGTTATTATTATTATTATTTTTGTTTCAGTTGCCAGGATAAATAAAATATATGAATGCCCATGTTGGAGTTTAATTTACAGGATTTCTGAGCCAAGGTCTCCAGAGTCATATGTAGTTCTTGCTGCCAGAGAAGGCAGCACATGGGTCCGAGTGTCCACCTCCATGACTTTGTTGCCTAAACACTGTGTCTGTTCTGTCCCACTTATGATGCCAGAATTGAAGCACCTTTTTTTTTGTCTTTTTGAGACAGGGTGTCCCTGTAGCCCCAGCTGTCCTGGAACTCACTATGTAGACCAGGCTGGCCTTGAACTCACAGAGATCCACCTGCCTCTGCCTCCCAAGTGCTGGGACTACAGGCATGCACCACCATGCCCAGCTGAAGTGCCTTATAAGTATGTGACCATACATTTTAATATTATCAAAAACATTAATGATAAATTTTATTTTTTTACTTTTAGGGATTGTGGATTTTTAGCCCAGCGCAGAGATGGGAGAATGGATTGACTGACTGTGAAAATAAAGGATATAAGGAGAAAAATAGGACTAATCTTTTAGGCATTTGTTCTTTATAACATTATGTTGGAAAATGATTGACAAGACAGAATGTTTCATTGTGTCAGGGAATAATTCTTAATAAAAGATAACTCCTCACTGGCCATTCACCTAGCTACTCTTCCTTGAGTGATTGATTTGTTCTAGGCACTGAATGCAGAGATGAATTCATCATACCCTTTCCATCCAGAAGTACAGAGTGAAGGATAGGAGATGAGCCATACAGTGTACTTTTTTTTTAAAGGAAATCTTTTTTTTTAATTTTTAAAAATGATTTATTTAATAACAACATACTTAGAAGAAGCATATCATTACAACACAATTGACGTATTCAATAACGTTTTCCTGAGGTAGGATGCATCTCTTTCAAATTTGGCTCTAAATTTTTAGGTTTACAGTTGAATTATTACAGTTATACAATATTGTACTCAGTATAAACCCTATAAGACATAAATTAGTACCTTTCTATATAAGTCTTCATGTCATTTACAAGTCACAGATACATCAATAAAATCCATTGCAATTAGATTACTATAAAAGAACATCAATTGAAAAGTTTATTTTTAATACTGTGAATAA
>NW_008331486.1:469779-470839 GCF_000622305.1 Nannospalax galili | reverse complement strand
TTTCCCCTATTTGAGAGCGCTCCCCGTTACACCTACCTTGCCCCACTTCTCATGCCTTCCTTCACTTTGCTTTCAAACCCACCTTCCCAGGACTTCTCCCTCCTTTCATTTCTCCTTCTATCCTGTCCACATTTCTGTCCTGTGACTTAATATCCACATGCTGTCTTTGTTCTCTCAAAATTATTTTTTACTATTTTTCCGCTACTTATTTTCTTTAGATTCTCATATTTAATTCTACTTCTGCCTCTCATTATTTCAAAATCTTTTTCTCTTACTTTCTTTCATTTCTCCTTCTATCCTGTCCACATTTCTGTCCTGTGACTTAATATCTGCATGCTGTCTTTGTTCTCTCAAAATTATTTTTTACTATTTTTCCGCAACTTATTTTCTTTAGATTCTCGTATTTAATTATACTTCTGCCTCTCATTATTTCAAAATCTTTTTCTCTTACTTTAGGCTGGCCTTGAACTTACAGAGATCCACCTGCCTCTGCCTCCCAAGTGCATGCACTTTTCCTGCTTGACATGATGTCTGCAAACATGCTGGCCTTGAACTCACAGAGATCCACCTGCCTCTGCCTCCCAAGTGCATGCACTTTTCCTGCTCGACATGATGTCTGCAAACCTGTAGTTGCTAAATCATGTGAATTTACATATGCATTATTTCATTTACTTATATTCGTGGTGAGAGCACAAATACACTCTTAGTTATTTTGAAGAATGTAGCACATTGTTACTAATTTATTCACTATGCTGTGCAGTAGGTCCCTTGGAATTTTTCCTCTGTCTAACTGAAATTTGAACACTTTGACCAGCATCTCCTGTCTTCCTGAACTGCACAGCTGCTCTGGGTCCTACTTTTGTAACGCACCTGCTCAGTCTGCACTGGTCTTTACATCCTCACCCATCACCTTGCATTCTTTGTTTTCTCTTCTCGATCTTTCTTCAACTGTCTTCATTTTTGTCTCTCACCTTCACTATGTATTTTAGTCTTTCCTCTAAGAGAATCACGAGTTCTTCAGAAATACAAAAATTCAGAAAGAACAGTTTGTGAGACCCTT